>NW_010407721.1:18526-28470 GCF_000710305.1 Buceros rhinoceros silvestris | reverse complement strand
CATTAAATTAAAGCTGATCTGTACCGTCATTTGCCATCAGAATTATAAAAGTATTTTCCCCCTTACCTGCCTTCCTCCCAGGTGTCAGACAACAGCCACAGCCACACTCTACCTGTCTCATGGAGTAAGGAGAGGGTTTTCTCCTATGAGTTGTTTCAGTGTTTGGGGACTTCTAGTTGATGTAAGTAATATGCTCAGTGAAGGACCAGCAAAGGAAGTGATATAGCATTTTATAAAGTATTTTTTTTTAACTTCACAGATAGGCAGATGAGTGGACTGTGATCACTCCTGAGGCCTAGCAGCATTTAGCTGAACTATCACATACATACCTGCCTTCTTTGCATAAGCAGCAACACTGCTCTCCCCTTGCATTTCTATCTTCCACTTCCCAGGCAACAACAAATAAATCATTTCTGTGGCCTCAACTCAGGTAATTAGCCAACAAACACTATTGATGAAGTCAGTGAATGAAAAAAACAGACAAATTTGCTAATGAACTCCTTGAGGAGAGTGCACAAAGAAAAAACAATTTGGCCCTCTTGCTCGCCAATGCTGATTTAATTTAACAACCTGTCCATTCAAAACCTCCTACAAAAGCTCAATAACGCTCTTTCTTCCAGTTCTGCAGTCATGAGTTTAAGTGCAACACAATTCAAGGAGAGAGAGATATTTTAGAAACCTTTACAATGACCTAAAATAGCTCTTTGATGCATAGCAGATGTCTTCAAAACTAGCATAAATGGAGCCAAAATGCCTTACGGTTCTGGAAAATGGAGATTCCAAGATAAGATGTGTTTCTAACTGCAGGAATAGATTTGGAATTTATATTGTCAACCTCAAAGAAAACATTTAAAAGAAGGTCTTCTGTCTACCTTTTGGGGTGCCTTATTGGGCTACATGCTGCACAAAGACCTGATGTCTGCCTGAAAGCAGTTCCTCTGTATTTGTAAAAGATAACAGATGGGTTGAGATAGGGAAAAAGAGAGAGAAAAACAAGCAGTGAGACATGGAGGTGACAGACTGGGGACTGCCTGCTCTTCATCCCTGGTTCTAGTCAGTTAGGAAGGAGGTGCTTGGCAGGATTCACTATGGAGGGGAAGACTGAGAATGGTTTGGAAGGGGGTTGGTGAGATGACACTAAGGGATGTTAACAAGGTAACATATCTGAGACACACAGCACAGCAGAAAAAGTGTGGAGGGGCGTGCTGGAAAACTGAAAAACAGACCCAGGAAAACTGACCTTGGAATCGGATCAGGGATGGGGTTCCCCAGTCCTCACCAGAGGGTTCCCCAGCTCACCAGAGGGCATAGCCAGAATGAAGATTTGCTCTGAGGAGGCTTTTTAAAAGGGAGAAAAGAAGTCTGTGTCTGAACAGAGTAGGTGGGACAACTGGAAAAAACCCACAAAGCATTAACATGCAACCAAAGTGATGAGTAAGGACAAGAATCTTCTTATTACTGCTCTGAACAATACATGTGTTCCAGGCTGTAGTTTTCATGAAGATTTAAGCTAGCATCCTTGTAATGCTCTTTTAACTTGGACAATGTTAGGCTGTGCTCATGGAATAGTTAAGGAATGTCTTCTACCGGAACACAAGAAAGAGTTAGATGGAGGACTGAAAGACTGATGCAGCAGTAAGATGGAAGATTTGGTATGAATTAAATCTTAAGACCAAAAATGTCAGTGCTATGAGATTCTATATAAATAATTAAAGGTGAAAAAAATAGGTTCTATTTCCCTATATATGCAAATAGCACAGTCATGCTTAATACTGAAAATAGCAGAAGAGGAAAGTCAGGTAGTGACGATGATACCACAGAGAATTAGTGTTCTCCTTATCAGCTCTTCTCCTCCTACCTCTTTCTGCTATCCTTTCCCCATCTTCCTTCTTTTGGTATTGCAAGAAATGGGCCAGAAATGCCAAATGCATATCTGGCTTTCATATACATGAAAGCTCAGAATGACTTGGGTTCAGCTGAAGGGATGAGACAGGAAATCTGAGTAACCCCAGTCTAAACCACAGGCCCCAAATCCAGAAGCTTCTGGATGCAACCATTGGATTGAGCTCTGTTCCAGTGCGTCATTCTACCTTTCTCTCTTTAACCTTTTTTCTGCAATGTTCTCCCCTTTTCTGGCTGCTGGATTGCAACAGATAGTTTGACTGACTATAGCATGTGCAGAAAGCTTGTACCCTGTCTACCTAAAAACCTCTTTAACTCTTTACATATATGAGAGTATCACAGAAGAAGCTAATAAATCCACACTAATAAACACATTTTAGATGAAAGAATTTCTGAAGCAAAAGAAATCAGATAGAGAGTTCTTCTCTCCTCAAAGGACATGATACAGAGGAAGAGATACCTACCTCTTGTTCCCATCCTACTGATAAAACTTTAGGGCATGAAGGTTTCATTGCAACCCAAGCTGCTAACCCGTGGAGTCTGACTACTGAAAGAATACTCTCCTTCCAAGCTTGACATGTTCTTGAGCATGGAAGGCACAGTTAGATAGCAGAACAAAGCTGGGGAGTTCTCCTTTATTCTGTTTCCACCTTGCTCTTCACTAATCTTACAGATCAAATGCCTTCTTTACTCACCTCACAAGACACAGAAAGACTGTCTGCCAAAGTGGAGCGTAATTTGAAATGATCTGTTTGTCTCTCTCTTTTCAGGCAAATCAGTGGGAAGCAAATTCCATGGTTTTCAGAAAGAACCTCTTCTATGAAATGTCTAAACAGAAATCCTTTCCCCTCTCTCTGACACCAGCAGCATTTTGTTTCCATCACCATGCTGTGCATTGCCAGCAGTAGAGACTGGGACAACTAGATGAAGGCCAAAGCTGAACAGAATTACAGGTCCAATTCTCTAGAGCATGCCTGGGAAATCACACTGCAAAACAAGCTTGCAGTGCATTTAATATTCTTGCCACTTTTTTACAGCTGCCTGTATTGCTACTGAAATTTTCAATTGATGTTGGAAGAGAAAGAAACTACTGTACAGTTCACAAATCAGTCCAGTTAGGTCTTACCTGTTGGGGTGAGATGCCTCCAGGTGATGACAGGCTCAGGACGCCCATTTGCCATGCAAACCAGGGTGACATTGCTGCCTTCATTCACGGTGATGTCCGAGGAGATATTGGAGATCTTTGGTGGAACTGTGAAGACAAAGGAAAGTTGGACCTTGTTACCCAGACTTCCAGAGGGTAGCCTGTCTAACAGATTAACCTATCTACCTGTTAATTTGAGGAAGCCACAGACTCCTCTCAGGCTGCAGTCCTCAGTACTACCTGGGTTTCTGAAATTATATCAGAATAATAAACATCTTTGCTTCAAGGATCTGCAGGTAAAAATGGCCTGCACCTGTGATGATTTGTGTTTGGACAGGTTCGGGGGCCTTCATAAAATAACACCTAAGGACTTTTCTGACTGCCCCAATGCTGCAAGGAAGAACTCGGCAAGCTACAAGCACTCCTCTGGCTAATTTTTATACTCCAAACAGACTCAGGCTCAGTTCTACACCCTCCTGCAGAATGCCAGGGCTCAAGGCACTGACTCAGAGGGTGTATTAGTTATTGCTACCTCCCACAGGCAGATAGAACCCATGCTGCTAGCCAGGACACTGGTCTGCTGCTCATGTAACCAAACGCTCACCAGGAATTGAAGCAGAGAGCTGTAAGCTCATTTTTCTTGTGACTGCCACGACAAGGTGAAAAGCGGAGACATGCACATGGCTAATGGGAATTTGCTGAGGGAAGGCACAACAGCAACAGCAGGAAGGTTTCTGCAACATCCTTCAGCCAAGAGGGACCCCCATGGGCTGTCTGCAGTAGGTAGCTTCTGGCTGACTGCACCTCAAATGGCACAGCACCAAAAGCATGGCAGAGTTTAAAAATTCCCAAGTCCAGCCATGGCTCAGGCATTCGGGATCCTTAAAGACATTCTAAGCTAACCGAGTCTGTGTCAGAGGACCAAAATGACCATGCTGTGACCTGAACAGGTACCTTGAGGCATAGAGTGTGCTGGTGTATCAGTTGCCAAGCAGGCCAGGCTGCCAAGCAGTCTCTTCTCTCACACATCCGTGTCTCACTTCTACGCTTCACACCCCAGAGTGGTGAGGGAGTTTGACTAAAAAGGAATCTTCTCATTTTTTAAATATGTTTTCAGCTTCCAAATTTGTGTGTAGCGAGGAATGAAACAACATCATTTTCTGCTTTGCTTACCACAGAGTAAACATACAGCACGCTCCCCATCCCCCTCCCTGGCAGGAGTGGCTGATGGTCCTTTTGAGGCAAAGCTGCCTACGAGCTAGGTGGGGGAAAGGAAATGAAGCCTGAAGAGAGCAACTCACCACTTCCAGCTGTGTTGCTGGATTCATAGGAATATTGTTTACAACCCACCGCTCATTAGCCCCTCTCTGTAGGCCCCAAACTCATGGAGGACGCTTCAGCATCTATGACCATGGACCCCCCTGGAAGAACGGGAACTCCTGAGCAGGAACAAAGAAAGGCAGACAAGTCTGCCAACAGGCCCACTCGCCTAGGCAAGGAGGGATTTAAGTCAAGTGTGCTGGGGAAGGATTGCCATAATCTGGGGAGAAGTGATGGCACAGAGTGCAGGGAGGAAGCAGCTGGAGGCAACACAGCAGGGAAGCCTTTTGCTCTCCCCTTGTGAAAGCAGGACAGCTGGGGGCCCATCTCAAATAGCTGTGCACCAGTGCAAGTATCATGGTGAAAAAACAGGAGGAATTAGATGTTCATTCAGATTCGCAGTGCTAGAAACCCATTGGGATGACAGAGCTGTGGTGGGACAGCTCTCAGGACTGTTCTGGGTGGTGAACTATCTGGGAGGTTAGGCATAAGGATCAGAGGATATCACAGTGTCACCCCAGTTTGCTGGTGTCTGCTACCAACCATTTGATTAAGAAGAGGCAGTGGGCAAAGACTGCTTGAGACAGATAGAAGAAGCCTCACAATCACAATCTCTGGTGAGGGACTGCAATTGGCCTCATATTTCCTGGAAATGTGAAAGTGCATGGCTCAAGCAGTCCACTGGGGGTCCAACAGGTTCAGCATGAGTTAACAGTATGTCCTTGCAGCAAAGACCAAGCTGGGTTGTACTGGGGAAGAGGGTGGAGTGGGTTGAGGATGGTGATGGGTGACTGCACCAGGCTTCCCTTTTCTAGAGAGAAGAAATTTCAGAGTAGGGATATCTCCCTAGCAGCACGATAGTGGGTAAAACAAAGCATAGCAGAAAATCAGCCCCTTCCTCCCAAGCAAAAACCCCCTGACAAACATAAGCCTGGCTATGTTTTACATCAGTGATTCACTGTGAGACATCAGCAGTGTGTCTGTGCATGTAGGAAGAGGTAGGAGGCAACAGAAAAAAACAAAATAAGCATTGTTGGAGAATGCTGATATTGTCAAAGAATTTGATCCCACCATATTGAGGGGTACATGAGAGTTTCACTGACCGTAGATCCATTTTGTGCCTCCTTCCCTTTATTATCACACATGCATTCCACACAGCAAATGCCTGGCAGTACAAAACAAGAATCATACAGTGGTCTTGGAAAGTAAGCAAATACCTCTGCCAACCAATAGCCTGAGACTGCATGAAGGGCAGCAGAAAGGGAATATCTTGGTTGGGAAATTAAATACCTTGCCTCCTTCAAGAGACACTTGTGGCTTCGTGTTTCACAGCACACCAAAGCAGAGAGGCAATTTCCAGCATCATGCTGAGATTTGGCTCAGCACTTTTAGAAGCACTATCTCCTTCTCCTTTCTGTCTCTCTGGCTGCGGACTACTCACAGCTCAGGACAGAGACCCACTGCTCCAGCCAGCAGAGATGCAGTCTGGTAAAGCCCTGCAAGTTCTGGTGCAGAAATCCAACTGCTACTCTTACTACGGGGAATGAAGAAACTCAGAGAGCCACCTCCGTCCTGTAGCAGCACTGCTACCTGTAGTATATACTGTGTTTCAGATCTGAGACCAACACACACTGGAGAGAACAGAGAGGCTTAGTCTGGGAAAGAACAACTGAGGCTTCTCAAGAAGGGTCTCTTTCTGCGAGAGTTGTTTCCCAGCTGCTCTGTCAGGGGACACAAGGACAGTGACTCTGGAGCATCCTCAGCACAGCTCCTCCATAGTGTGCTTGAAAACATGTGTAAGCAGAGCCCAGGAGTAAAACCAGTGGCACATTGTGTGGGTTTTTACCTTAATTTCAAGGGGTTAACATTTAGATCAGGAAAAAAGCCATGCAACAAACGAAGAAAGACTAAGCTCAAGCAGGACTAGCAGATGGAGCTGTAGGACAGTCTGAGGTCCTAGCAGAATGGTGCAGTGCCAGATAGAACAGTTGAGGAGAGAGTAGCAAAACCACTATGGGGCACCAGCAGCAGAGCTGCAGTTAGGACGTGTACCCTGCCACTTTCAAAGCCATCAAGTCATTTTAGTTTGCAGAGGATCAAGTAAACTCATCAACTACAAACAGATCTGACCATGCCAACCAAATGCTCAAGAGGAAGAGCATGTGTCCGGATGGTCATATCTGGCTTGCCACTTTTTCAGATGAGAAAGAAAAGGGCATCCAAGGCTCAAATCCTGTAAGGAGCATAATGCCTCGTTCCTTTCAACTGCCACCGTGGTCAGAGGGCAAGGAAATGCTGAGAAGAGGTAGAACAGGGCAGGAAGTAATTTCCCTGTTAATTTAAAACCTGCTTTTGCTTTGTCTGCTTAGAATCCAGAACCAGCTAGCATTAAAAATTACTAGATCTTAGTGGGCAGTAATTTCACTCAAATAAAAAGTCAAAGACTTTTAATTTTCAGGGTGTCAAGCCAGCATGTCTAAATGCCAAAACTGTCAGCACCAGCAACAGTTAGCATTGCCTCCTTGACATGTGTCATTACTTTGCACACAACTTCTTAGGACAGTCTTAAAACGAGAAGCTTTGACCTTATTATTTTTTCCCATGTGTAGATCGTGTTATGTTTTTACAGTTCCCAGACTGCTGGAAGAAGGGTTGCTGAGAATAAAACCTGCTGGTACCATGATCTTCTGGGTGTCACCCAGAAAGCCTCTTTTTTCCCAGCCATCTCTTGTTGACCCTCAACTGCAAAACTCTTTTGTGTCTGGCCTCCCTGAACCATTACCACAGGCAAAACCCACAGCCTACAGACCCACAGCAGGGGAAGAACTACAGCTAAACAGTGCTTTCAGGCATTTTCATATTCAGCCTAAGAACTTGTCCCTCCAGGGGAGACCAGGCTGCTGCTGGACCCTTCTGGCTCCTGGGACCATAGGAGAGCACTGCCAGGCTCACTGGTACCGCTGAAAAACATAAAAGCACCAGATTTCTTCCTCCTTTTTAGCGTAAATGTAGTATGTGGCATCCATTACCCTGTGTGATCTCCCTGGATAGGGTGGGGAGCAGAGACTGACCTCAAAGGAAGCATAGTGTAGTACCCCACTGCTCTATCCACGGAGAGGCAGGATGCCCTACCCACACCAGGGACAGATTCTGGAGAGATGGAAATCAGCTCTGAGAAGAATGGCTTGAGACTCACGTATTTGTTTCTTGTAATATTTCACACCTACAGGACAAGCCTGATGCCAGCTCAGCATCTCATCTTAAGAAGTCACTGAAAGCAAATAACAAACACCAAAGTAACCAGTCGCCATTCTCTTTGAAAAGATCGCATTGCAAAAGCCGGGGGATTGCGAGGCAAGACCAGGCAAGGGCAGAGATGTTGCAGGGTGCGTGGGGCTGGGAGAGTTGGGGGCAAGAGGGGTGCAAGGGCAGAGCTGAGTGTAGGAATTCAAGACCCAGGCAAGCAAGGTGCAGAGACAGAACTAGGTAGGACAGGCTTGCGCAGAACCTGCTTGCACCAAGCCTGTTCTAGTTAATTGCCATCAATCCTTCACTTACATGACAACTGCAACTCACATTAATTTAAATAATAAGAAAGACAGAGACATGAAAAATAGAGCACACTCCCCCAGTGCAATCACTGTTTCTCTCAAGATGAAAGCAAGTGATTTGTTTCCACAAAACATGAACGTGCCTCAAAAACACACGCTATAGCAGTTATTACAAACAAGGAGCCGCATACAGGAGGCAGCAAGAAACCGCAAACAAGGGAACACGCAAACATCTGCTGTTGTTATCCTTCATTTTATGACCAAAACCCTTCAGAGCTCAAAACTCCTCCTGAAATATTACCTGGGATCGTGTGGGCGGGCTGGATCAGCTTTATCTTTCAAGGCTAAGGAGTGGTGCTACACCCCTAATCTTCTAGTAAATGAGTCAGCCCAATGGTTAAGAGATGTGAGTTCACATCCATAAGGCCAGTTCCTGAGTACCTTTCTAGGAGTGCAACGGGGGATGAAACAAGAAAGCATCAAGGCCACCTTTGCTGAAGGGTATAGCCAGCAACATTTCTAGATTTTTCCTAATTTAGTTTATAGTGGAACTGGCCTTGCCACAGCTCCCAAACAGTTCAAGTAGCTGCCTTTTGATCAGAGCATCTAGACACAGCACAGGCACGAAGTGGCAGGAATGGAAACCACTGCTTAGCCTAAGCGGCCCTTGCATGCAAGGGGGTGCTTACAGGCAGCCGTTTCTGGCTCCTGCATTGGTAGCACTCCACTCCCATGATGCGTCACACAAGACTTCACTGCAGGAGGAGGGTGGGTTTGTGAGACAAGGTCAGGCAGCATGGGACTAGGAACTCAAATCAGGTATGGCTGGATGAAAAGTGCAGAGGGACATGGAGATCTAGTTGGAAAACGTCTCTGAGACTTGTAAACACACTCACACAAAGTTCACAGTTAGATGGTCTGTTTCCTTTCGGCAAACAGAGCTTTGCATAAGACTGTTAGATGCAATCTTATACCGTGGGGCAGATACTTCCCAATCTGAAATTACAAGAATGCTTAACAGTTAGGTATTTTGCCAATAAGACACAAAATATACTAAAAAAAAAAAAAACAAAACCAAACCACCAGAGCTCTTACTCCAATTTAACAGACCTAAGATACGGCAATAGCTATTTAATCCCTTCAAGACATAGAAGCAAACAGTACTGAAAACTCCTAAGAAAGGCCGTAAGCCCCATTTAAGTGCTCTGTTTGTCCCAAGAAGGGCACCTTGGATACAGATGGAGAAAGTTACCACAACTCCTTCCATATATCCTCATTAGCTAGCTGCTTCCTCCAGTCTATTTACCTTCCTCTCTGTTGGCAAATAGGACCCCGATTTGTTGGAGAAAATTAAGACTCCCACCCCCTAATCCACAGGAGCCCATGGCTTTCAGGGTAAAAAAGAAAATGTCAGGATTTCTGTCCAAAGTCAAAGGACTTCGTAGCCACTAAAGCCCTCCTCAGGTGCCTATCCATTAGCCTCCGGAGTACTCATTTCCTTGTCCCCAGCTCCCAATTAACAGCACTTTGCTGTTAGAAAGACACAAAGACACTAATAAATCCAAGGCAGAGGTAGGGGGGATGCTGACCATCATATAGCCCTTGAATTCTTTAGAGCTGCCACCTTGCTCACCACAATTAGGGGTCCTTTCCTGGGGCAATTAATTGACAGTAAATTGGCCTCATTATTCATTATTTAGTTAAAGTGTTCAGTGGGGAGAGAGGGCCTGAAGAAGGGGCTGAGCGCTAAACACAACTAAATGGTTTAATTTCCCTCTTATGTGTGCAGCAGGCTAATCACAGCTCTTTACAGCATAACAAGAAACAGCTTGTTGCTGTTGAGGTCTGCAAAGGGAGCAAGCTGAGGGATGGAAAGTAAAATTCAGATATCCTTTGGGATGCAGCATGCTAATGCTCCTGAAGCACTTTGCAGACAAAATGCGACATGAGACCCAAGATGTGTTTTTTACGGTCTGATTCGTGCCGCAGCCTCAGCCAGAGGGAGACGAAGCTGTCACCAGGGAAAG
>NW_010407721.1:417-18445 GCF_000710305.1 Buceros rhinoceros silvestris | reverse complement strand
GGGAAAGAGATCAGAGAGTGAAGTTGTTGAACTTCATTGAAGAGAGTGGACTTTTCTGCTCTGCAAGGCTCGTTTCACCCTGCCAGTGCCTCTCAGCATTAAAGCTTCTGGTGAAGTAGAGGCAAATGTTGAAGGCTTAGGGTTTTTTTCTAATCTCCTGGGAACTAAAAACTTCCCAAAACACACCGCAGTGTTTTTACAAGGTGTAAAAAATGCTTCTTTCTATTGTCTGAAAGGGGCTGCCTTGCCATGTCCATCTCTGGTGCCCTTTAGGGAAGGGTCTATTCCTGCCAGAGCATGAAAACCATTTAAGAGACCTGCAGTTCCTGACCCATGTGTGCCTCCACGCTGCTCTGCTCCATCATGGCAGATCTCTATCCAAGCATCGCTGCTGATGCCAAAAGAGACTGGGCCAGAGGAGGTATAGGAGCTGCTAACTCAAGCCTTGCATTTTGGCAAGCTTCCCTCTTTGTGCAGCTGAACCTCACCCACTGAGACGCTATGTAGGAAATGATTTAAATCCAGATGGGGTCTGCGCATATTGCACTGACTGGTAGCAGAGAAGCAGACAGGATGCTGTAAATCAAAACCATGTGGAGAGCCCTCCCAGTTTACAGAGCAGGGTAGAGTGTCAGAGCTCACCACATTTGAGAGTAAGGGCTGACAAGCCAAACCATTCTATCCAAAGGAAGGCTCTACCTCATCCAATATACAGTTAAGTGTCTGGACTATTTTTCTACATAAAATTGCATGGGAAACACTTCCAGTACATTGTTTCTTATCAGAGAGCAGCTTGGAACGTAAACCCATTGGACTGTCCCATCCTGAGCTGTTGGAAAAATCAGCACAGAACTGGGCTCTATTTCTTATACTCATTCCCACTGATTTTACTTTGTTTTAAACTTGTCTCCATGAAATTTTCAGGAGATAAATTCTTTCACTTCCCGACTGAGAAACAAAAAGAGAAGACTACCTGAAGTCTCAAGCCAGCCTTGTTTTTCAGAGCATTAAGGTGACATTGTGGGACAGAGATAAAAGCAGTCTCACTTCTGCCCATGGCCTAGCACCTCAGCTTTAACCCTAGATGCCCGCTTTTCACCCTAAAGCAGTTCCAGCTCCAAGCCTGACCCCAAGCCTTAGCCCCATACTGATAGCATTTCACTCACACCTGGCTTTTTGGTGTGTCCCCACATCAGGCACAAGATCACGAACCCACATTAGTGGATCCTGATGCAGCCCAGGAGTGCAGGTTGTCAGTTGCATGCTTAGCACGTAGAAAGCACGAAGCACAACCCAGGCATATGCTTGATACCCCCTTATCACCAGATTTGAACCTCTGGATATGAAGTATTGGTCCTTTGCTTCAAAACTTCTTTTTCATTTCTATTAGCATATCAAATTTGTGCCAGGACTGCAGTGATTCATCCATCTGCGATTCATCTCTTTAAAGGACAGCTTTGTGCATTTCCATTCGTGCTGCTCCGGTTCTTTCTGCTTGTAAAAGTGACTGCAACTGCTTTATGGCTAACCCTCCTAGAGAGACCTGCTGTGAAAACACAGCCTTCTTCACAGGACGCATGCAAACAACAACAGAAGTGCTTGCCATGCTAATCCCCAGGGATTAACCCTTGGAATGCTGCCTAATACCAAACACTTTAAAGACTACAGATGAACAGAGTTTTTGGTCTTTGTTTCAAGTGTGTTTATATATTTCCTTAGATAATTCTTTAAATATGGGAAGTATTTACTTATGGGACTGAAACAACACAAAATCTATTCTTATGCAGATATAAACAGCCCTTGTGAAAGAGAAATTCCATGAGAAAAGTGTCCTTAGTGTCCAGGTCCTCCAAAGACTTCTCTGAGAATTTTGTTAAGAAAAACTTTCTCAGAGAAACATTAAGCGTGAGGGATGTATATGGTATGCAGCTAAGTCCTAATACGCAGCCTTCCTAGGGTTTGATTTAGAGCCCAGGGAGCTCCTTTGATGTTAATGGCCTTTGGACAAATTCTTATACAGCAAGAATAGGTGATGGCTTCAAGGAAGAGTTGCAGACAGAACAGGCACACTTTATTAGTCAGTTGAGAGAAAAAAAGCAATATTATGGGTTTTTTTTAACTGAGCCATAGCAGTCCTTGGCTCCTGTATGTTAACTCTTTCTTTGGGAAGTAGACTAGGGAGCACAGGCTAGGTAGGAGAAGAAAGCACAGAGAAAAGCTTATGTCTTTTCAGGACAAGAGGTACAGAGAGGGTTTCTGCGCATTAGGAGGATGATTAGGATTTTCTTGATTAGGCAAGCAAGGGAGGAAGTTAATTTCAGCTAACACCCCACTCTGGGTTGTCTATCATAGATTTACATGCAGGAGCCAAAGTTTTTCTTTCTTTGTTTGTTTGTATATTTTCAGATCTTATGCTGTTGCTCATTAGGGATGGGTGGTACAACCAACAGAACAGCCTTCATGAACCACCTGATGAACATCCACACCCCGGCTGAAAAAAAAAGGCAGTCCTCTCCAAACCCTGTTCTCAGATTCCTTTAGCTGCCCATGGTTTAACCCACAACCTCTGCAACAAGCCACAAGGCAATGAATACAATGCTGTGTCTTGTGCATACCACATACCCAAGGATTTGGCTTGATTTCAGCTGAGACAGACAGCTTCTCAGTGACAAGCATCTCACTCAAATCAAATGCACGTGGTACATGTAAAACATCTTTTATTAGTGGGCTTACCTTCCTTACACATTGAAATGAGCAGAATGGAGCAGGACAGCTTGCTGTAATCACCTTTCAAGATTGCTTTCAGGCTTCTAGGGGAAGAGAAAGCTGGAAAACCAGCATTTTGGAAATGCTGATTTTGCTTCCAGGCTATTGTGGTTTAGGATTTGGTGCAGTTTAGGTAGTGAGGGCTGGGGCTGTCACCTCTGCTTGGTGTTATTTCAGTACTGGGGGATGGGACTGCTAAAGTAGCCCCTGTAAGAAGCTTCACAAAAAGAGCTCTCCTCCGTTCTACTTCGGCCCTGCCTCTGGCTAAGGCTCTGGCAATCAGCGCCTCCACGAATAGCCCTATTTAAGAGGGGAAACACTTTTGGGAATGAATTTTGGTTTTGGGAGGGCTCTTTTGTTTTGTCGTGTGGGTTTGTGTGTGTGTGTGTGTGGTGGTGGTGTAGGGCAGAAGGGCAACCAACCATGCAGTCGCCCAGGAACTGAGCAGAAGGTTGGGGATATGCACCGGTACAGCCATTTTCCTTCAGTTTGTGGCAAGTTGGCAGGGTCAAGCTCTGCAACCCTCAGAGAGCACTGGCGGGAAGAAAGTCAGGCTGCAGAGAGACAGAGTGAATGAGCCACGGTGCAAAGTGCCAGGCAGAGACCTCTGTTGCGGAGAGCTGAGAACCCTATAAAATGCTATGACTTTGAGGAGGTTTGGTTCAGCACTGGAAGAGACGATCCCAGAACCAAACCCCTACGTGAGCTGGAGATGTTTATACTGCACTGCACTGTCTCCTGTGAGGGGTATGCCATGTGGCTGCAAGGACCTGTGAGGAGTGTTTCCCATGAAGAGCTAGTGACAAGAACATCATGGAGAGAGGTAAGACTGACTGCATCTCCCATCCTGTGATTCCCTCTGCTTTGTACCAGGTTAGGGGCGGGGAGGGGTGGAATGTATTTAAGATCTTATTCACTTTCTGTCTTACTCTAATTTAATTGGTGATTTGGTTACGGCTTTGTTGTTAGAATTAAATTGATTTTGTTTCCCCTAGTTGCGTCTGTCTTTTTCCTGTGATCATAAGCAGTGAGTGAGCCCTTCCTTGTCCCTTGCCTTGACCCTTAAGTAGTTTGTTGTATTTTCTCCTCCTGGAGAAAACAGAACGACTGCATGGCTTTATTTGCCAGCCAGGTCTAAACCACAAGACAGTCAAAAGTGCAAAGAACAAAGATAATAATGCCATACTTGGACCTTTACATTCTTCGGATAAAATTCACTCTTGCCTTTAACGCACAGATTTGGAGAAGAAGGTAAAGTGCTGTACACTGTCCTTGATCATGAGTATCCAACTCATGGCCTAGGACAGCTGTGTAGTAAGAAAAATACTGCTCTTTCCCCAGCTAGAGGATTCACTTGGTCCAATTCAGCAAGGGACGGACGATCTGTAACACAAGCTACCATAGCTACTTCACTGAGTATTCAGATCAGCAATCAGAAGTCTAATATCTTAGCAGAGAGTAGCTGCCTCTTCTGATGCCAAAAGCACCATCGAAGACATTTCAAGCAAAAATGAACCCAAAGCAAATCCTCATCTCCAAAATATTGCAAACTTTGAGTGTGAAAAAAACTGAAAGTGCAGTCTTTCACATTTTTCAGCTTGAGCTGCTCAGCACATTCCTGCCTTGTCACTCTTGCTGGATCCACAGATGGTGGCCCTCCCCAGCACACGCAGTTATGAAATCCCAGCTGTGAGACTTTCAATTGTTAGCTATTGTTGAGCTTGGTGATAACTGCAGTGGCGTATTTTCTAAAGGCCAGGGTGTTATCATTAGCCATGTGAGAAGGGAAAACCAAAGAGATCAAGGCAAACAATCCCTTCTCTCAGAAATGCTCATTTACACAAGTCTGATCCAGCAGAAAAGTAAGTACAGAAGTAAAGGCATCTTGTAACAAAATAAGCAGCTGGCTATAGCTGAGATGTGATTGTGGTGGTCTCCTTCCCACAAACCAACCAAGAGCCAAATTTTCCTAGGGAGGAGTGTTTCTGCTGTCCGAGGTTCCCTGCCAAAAGAAAACACTCTTTTAGTTCAGCCACGTGCAGCAGCACCTTAATATCTTGGAAATTTCCCACTATTTCCTTTTCCAAGCTTTGCCATGTGGTAAAGACATGCTGTACACATGCAGACAACCACAAGGGAGGAGAAGGATGGATTCCAAGAGCTTTGCTCTGTAAACACATTACCAGTGCCATTTCAATTAAAGGAGAATCCCTTCCAGACTACCAGGCATGAAGCTTATTCCTTGCAGCTTGCAGCTTTACCAAGACACATAAAAACACTGGCTGTCCCTCTTCCCTCCGTGGGATTCAAGTCTGCCCTCTGACATTTTTTTTTTGCTGGTCTCTCAGTGTTAGCAAACTGAGGTAATTAACATATAATATGCTAGGATTGCAGAAAAATGCAGGGGACAAGAGCCTCGGGTATCAATTTCCACTGGAGATGAGCAGGATTACCTACCGGAATTGTTCTGAGAGGCCAGGAGGAGGCTGTCTGTCTGATATCCAACGTCAGCTATAAATGAGTGCACACAAGAAAGGAGCAGCAAAATGTTGTAAGAAGTTTCAAAATAGTGAGTATCAAACTGAGAAGAATTAGGTAGACATTGTCCATTCAGGAGGATGAGGTTACATTCAGAAAAGGTCACCACCACTTTTCTGTTGAGCGGGACAACAGCTTTACAGACAACTTTTGTCTATGGTTCTGCAAGCAAATACTCCTAGCCCCAGAAATCCAGTAGTACTGGCTGGAGAGCAGGAACGAGATGATATCCCCTGCTGATCAACAATGAACACTAATAAAACACTGCAAATACTGCCACCTCAGCAGAGGATCAGAAACTAAGTCCAATAGAAAACATAAGCCATGTCTCTTTGCTGTAAGAGCACATCCACATCTGAGTACCCGTAATATCACAGTTAGCAGGGTAAGGAACACCACCAAAAAATGAATGGAGGAATCACTTCATGAAGGACTCGGTAGGTCTGGTACTCCATGTTCTGCTACACGCTTGCGCTATAATGATGAGGAAGTCACTCTACCTTTCCAAGGCTCAGTTCCTCTTCTCACTCTTAGGGAACTACTGTGTGCAAGATGCATGTCATCTCCAGTGACTGGTACCCAACTGGTGTCATGAAAGGTATGACGTCTTGCCACCTACAGCTCCAAGAGGTGAGTAGAGGAGCAGGGAAAGAATATCTGCAAAGCCTCGGATTGTTAAAGGGAGTTCTTTACGAGGAATTATTTTGCTGCAAAGTTCTCTGGCACAGCAAAAAGGGCAAACCCAAGGCACATCTATCCACAGGCAGATGAAACAGGCCTGATTCTTCACTGCTGGTATAACGCGAAGATTAAAAAACCCCCATTTACATGAAAGGGAATGCAAAGGGGGAGAGAATCAGCACCATGGTTCATAAACCCAAGGGGTTTTATGAAAAGCAGGTCCCACATAACACTGTGCAAACCGAAAAAGAATAGAAGTGTAATCAATACAGTTGGGGATACTGATGGATGATAAGGATACATTCCTACACTTTCCATTCTGATGGTCATGATATACCTGAATTTGCAAGAATGATTTCCTTAAAGTACAAAGAGTGATAAAAAAATAAAGAAACTTTGCATCAGAATGCAATGATGAAAACTCTGCCAAAGGCCGAGGAAAAGCAGAGATATAACTGAGATGGCATCACACTATGGATCAACCTGCCACTGGATCGGGCGCAGACACTCATGACAAATAGGCACAAGGGATGCGGCACAAATACAGTGTGACACTATATCCTGGGCATACGCTTGATGTATGGAGGATTAAATGCCACACACACACTGTCCTGGGTAGATTGTATCTAGTGCTGATAGATACCTGAGGGATCTGTCTCTTTCTTTATATACTTCGGCAATTGCCATGCCAACAAAGGATTATGGGATTGGGAGGGGTGAAAAGGAGAGATCATTTGCTAACTCTGTTTAACAGAGACTTTATCCTCTGGGGTGATTTTGTCAAGATGTTGGATTTCTTCTTAAATGGTATTTCTACCTGCCTATACACATTTGGGGTTGATGGGCTTTTCTCCTTTCCTCTGTCCCTGTGACACCACGGCTCGCTCTTCTGGAGTCCCAAATCAACCTTAAAGCAAGAGTGGCTTCTGTAAGTCTATTTGAAGACTCTACTCAACCCCCACCCCCATGAATCCTGCAAAGGCAAGACAACAGCCAATGTGCTGAAAAGACCAATTCCTTTCCCTCTCCGGTGAGCTCACTGATTGATGGCTCCGTTTGTCAGGAGAGACAGACTGTCTTGAGTGTGAGATAGCTAACTATCACCTGGGGAGACTATTAGAGGGAGAAGTGGGGAGAGAAGGAGAGACAGACAAACAGAAAGACAAAGATAGACAGACAGACAGAAAGGAGAGATGAGCAGGGGGAAAGAGGAAGGGAGTGACAGAAATGTGTAGATGAAAGACAGTAGCACTGGATGAATTAAGTTGTCAACTTTGGCATCACCTGTGTACCTTGTCATGACAATAAATTCATTGAAGCTGAAGCTGCACTGTGAGTCCAGAGTGAGAGAGTGCTGATGGAAGGAAGACATAACGGCCCATTTAAAGACTCAGAGCAATTTATTAGCTACTCTGGGAAGGAATTAGTGACAACGAGGAAAGAGAGGTGCTTCCTCATCGCATTGGGCAGGAAAGCTAGTTTTGGATTTAGGCTGTCCAGCCAGTAGCAGTGCAGCATGTAAAGAGACTGAGAGAGACAGAGACCTGGTTCAAGAAGGAGAAATGCAAGGGAAAGGCTTGCCAGGGTCCAAAAGGAACAGCACAGACGTGTAGTGCTCTGTGCCTCAGGCCATCGCTTGATGTGTTGAGGGAAGATGTCGACAACAAGTAGCCAAATACCCCCAGCATGAGAAGAGGCAAAGGGCACTGAGCACAGTCAGCATCACAGGACCAAAGGAACGTGAAGGAAAGCAGAGACGGAAAACACATCTCTGGCACAGAGCAGTGCTGTGATAGAAAGCTGGGAGGGAGATAAATCCCTCTGCTGACTCCGAAGTTGAAAGCACAGACAGAGATGCAGAGCTTTGGCTGGCTGTACCAGGGAAGCACTGTGCTAAGGTGCCTTCCTGAAGAGCTAAGGAAATTCTCACTAACTTTGTAAAGGATTATGTACATTTCTTAAGAGTGGAGCTCACAGGCTCACAAGCTCACAAGATCCACTCTGCCATCTCCCAGAACTGCGGTGAAGTCTGTTGGATATGACTGCAGAATGTGAAAATTAACAGTACAATGCTCTCACTTGATTGCCCAGGTAGCAGAATGTAGAACCTGGAGCTGGGGTAAGTACAGGCTTTTCCTCCCACTACTATTCAAACCCCTAAAACTGAACAGCATCTGCGGCAGCTGTTTGAGAAATGTGTCTATCTACCTCTTCAGTCCCTTTCCTTCTTTCCCCCAGCTCACCATCCCCCACCACAGGAGCTTGTGCAACACCCTGTGCTCATGGAAGACGGTCAGCTCCTGCCAAAACCTCTCTCCTATCTGCCATGGAGCCTGGGAGTTGCATAAGTCAACCTCTAAAGCAACCTGAGACCCCCTGTGACCTCATCTGTAGTCGTCCAAAGTTGTTTACATTTACGTGACAAGACATGTCCGCTGAACCTTCCTTGCAATGAGCTGATCTCAGCCAACTGCCAGGCATCACACTAAGAAAGAGAAGCACACTGCTTGCTCCAAGATTCATTCCTTCCACGGCCTCTGCTGCTGTGTGCTCCCCTGATGCCCTCTGCTTGGAAAGAAGGGAGGGAAGGAAGGAGGAAGGAAAAAATCCCAGATTCTTCCCTCAGGCAAAAGTACCAAGGGTATTTCCTGGAACCTCTGAGTCAGTCATACAAGTGGAGAAGCTACTCTTCTCAGCTTGAGTGAAACACTCAAAACTTAAAATTGTCGAGGGTATTTGGAGAGTATAGGTAGAAGCGTGTGCGCACATACACAGCATTTGACAACTCTGTGCAGAGAAGTAACACGTATGGCATAAAACTATCATATTTGGATATCTCTCTGTGTGTATATACATATAAAATACATATACAAACTTAAAATGTGTATATATGTATAGGTACATACATACTCATATATGAACATACACTGCCATTTGCTCCTGAAACTCCGACCTCTTTGTGAGTTCTTATTTGGCTGGTGGTTTGTAGGCTGCCAAACAGCCACGACAAAGCTGTCCTGACTGGGGTCCCCTGAGCTGTGCTGTGTAGCTCTGTTGGCTGCCTTCAATTTGATATCAAATGAGAACAGGGATCTCGCTGAGCCGAGCTCCAATCTGATCTGACTGGTCCCCAAATCAGATCAGCTGTAGTGCCCTCGGGCTGTGGCACTGCATTAAAGTTGAGGGCAGCTTTAATCTGCTTCATCGTTTGCACAGTAGAAGCTGTGCTTGGCCTTCTGGGAAATTACTTGTATGTCCCTCAGTTGAGTAAAGTGGACATTTCTTTTCTAGAAATTGTGATCTTTGGGTTTGTGTAACTTAGTTTAAATGATCTAAACTGGTGGCTTCCAACCTTTCTCATTTTGATGGCACCTTGCAATTTCCGAGGAAAGGTACACACACTGTATAGTGAATGTAACTCTCCTGACAACAAGTCTGGTTTTCCTGAAGTCCACAGGGAGACCTGGGAACCACAGACTGAAGAAGGAAGGCAATTCAGTGAAGGAACTAGAAGTGAGAAGGTAGCCTGGTGTTCAGCTAAGCTGGCAAGTAGCCTGCAGCACAACTCTGAGAGGCCTGGACACCCATCCACATCCATCACACTCCCTCCAGGAAAATACCACAACTTCCCCATAAGCACATCAAACACAGTCTAACTAGCTGGTCAAAAGAGAGGTGGTTATCCCACTGTCCTCAGCATTGATGAAGCCTGACCTTGAATACTGTGTGCAGTTCTGGGCCCCACAATTTAAGAAGGATGTGAAGGTCTTTGAATGCATCAGGAAGAGAGCAACAAGGCTGGTGAAAGAGCTGAAAGGAATGTCCTGTGAGGAGAAGCTAAGGCCTTTGGGCTTGCCTACTTTGGAGGAAAGGAGGCTGAGGGACCTCTTTGCTGTCTACGGCTTCCTGAGGAGGGGAAGTGGAGAGAGAGGTGCCAATCTTGTCTCCCTGGAACCAGTGATAGGACACGTGGGAATGGTTCAAAGCTGTGCCAGGGAATGTTTAGACTGGACATCAGGAAGCATTTCTTCACTGAGAGGGTGGTCAATGCTCCAAGCCTGTCAGTGTTTAAGAGGCATTAGGACAATGCCCTTAATAACATGCTTTAACTTCGTCAGCCCTGAAGTGGTCAGACAGTTGGGCTAGACGATCATTATAGGTCCCTTCCAATTTGTTAAGGGTCGAGGGACCGATTTACGTTTGACCTGATGGACTTGCTTCAAGATGCAATTGGCTTTCTGGGCTGTGAGTGCACGCTGCTGACTCAATGCCCAGCCTTTCATCCACTAACACCTCCAAGTCCTTCCCCTCTGGGCTGCTCTCAATCCACTCATCACCAGCCTGTATTTGTGCTTGGGATTGCCCTGACCCATGTGCAGGACCTTGCACTTGGCCTTGCTGAACTTCATGAGGCCCTCCTCTCAAGCCTGTCAAGATCCCTCTACATAGCATCTCTTCCCTCCAGTGTGCAGCTTGCTGTGGTCAGCAAACTCACTGACAGTGCACTCAGTTCCATTGCTCGTGTCACTGACAAAAATGTTAAACAGTGCCAATACCGATCCCTGAGGAATGCCACTCATCACTGTCTCCACTTGGACACTGAGTTGTTGACCACAACTTTTTGAGTGTGACCATCCAGCCAATTCCTTATCCACCAAGTGGTCTATCCACCAAATCCATGTCTTCCAATTTAGAGACCAGGATGTCATGCAGGACAGTATCAAATGCTTTGTAAAAGTCCAGGTAGATGACATCAGTTTCTCTTCCCTTATTCACCAGCGCTGTAACCTTGTCAGAGAAGGCCTCCAAATTTGTCAGGCAGTTTGTCCTTAGTGAAGTCATGCTGGCTGTCACCAATCACCTCCTTATTTTCCATGTGTCTTAGCACAGTTTCCACAAGGATTTGCTTTCTGATCTTTTCAGGCACAGATGTAAGACTGACTGCCCTGTAGTTCTCCAAGTCTTTCTTTATTCCCTTTTTAAAACTGGGGCTTATGTTTCCCCCACCCCATTGTGCTGTGAATCATGCCTGATTGCCTTGGTGGGTGACTGGGAGTTCACTCATCAACAGACGCCCACCTCAGGAGCACATCTGACACTTTGCAGTGCTGAGCATTTAGCTCCCTCCCATAAAAGAAAGGCACTGGGACACACATGTAAATTCCTGAACACCAGGATGCCAGAGCAGGTATAACAGCAACTACACCATTAAAAGTGTCCAGGCACCTGGGCATTTGCCCTGGTGGCAGTGCTTGTGGCTATGAAGGCTGTGCCACTTGCTAGCTAAGTAGGGCTTTGGGTAGTGACAATTTGGGAAGCAAGCAGAAAAATTTCACTTCTGACAATCTCTCTTGTCCAGCTGAGGAGGTACATGTAAATGGAAGTTACGCTGGTAACGAATTCCTCTCAAGCACACCAGGCTAAGAAAGCACTGACCTCAGGACTGTGCCCAGGACTTCTCAGAGAATGCAGGATCATCTGTCACACATTAATAGTTCATGAGAAACGCTGGCGTCATGATCCTAGTGTCACAGGAAAGGAACAAGAAGCACCTTGGAGGGAATGCAACTCGCCCAAGGGAACAGATGGGACCTCAGCTGAGGTGGCTATGAGGTCCACTGGTGGGCCACTGGGTTGGGGCTGAGGAAAGCTAGCTTCTTACTCTTACCTTGAGCATTGGATGTCTGTGAGCCACTTGTTCCACCCCTTTTTATTCTCCTTTTCCCTCCCTCTCCTGCCTCTTTTCTTTTAGAAGTCTTTTGACCAAGGACTGACCCAGTTCCGCGAGTGTGTGCATACACACCAGTAGCCTGGGTCTCAGTTGACCCTTTTGGTATTGTTGATATATGCAACAGCTCAGAATTTCAGACTTGCGGCCCTGCCGTTTGACCAGGATTGTGCTTTTGCAAAGACCAGTCATGTATTCTAGGTGTATTTTTAGAAAATCTAATTTGTAGACATGATACCTTGCAGAGGAAACACTGTAAGTAGCCAGAAATATTCCCTTCCTCAAAAAGCTGTTTAAAACCAGCTTGCTTTCCTGAAACTGTTGAGAAGCCCAGGGCACCTGAAAGGTGGCTTGCCTTTATCTGTGTCTAGCCAAGGAACAGATGAAAGTACTGTAAAGCAGTTATAGGATCACGCTAGAGGCTAGAGAAAGGAAGAACGACTTTTATTTGGAAAAACTGTTCAATAGTAGGTATGCCAATTAATAAATAAATGAAAAGGAGTGACATTCATGATGACATTTAAATGACTGAGGTGCCAACTGCTTGTTAAAATACCACATGGTTTGGAAGGAGCCAAACAAAGAAACAGGGCTTAGACAAGCTGTGAGTAATGGTAACCCAATCAATTTAACTATTGATAAAACAGAGGTGAGGAAATGTTCAGGAGAAAAATCTCTGAAAATCATCAGCTAATGGATTAAATGCATCTGCGTGTGAGATGGAAATTAACTGATCAATTCACTCAACAGCTGCTAATTATATGTGACAAGGCATACAGAACTCCAGAAGTATATGGAACTCGGAGGAAAGCAGCACTGGCAGAAATATCTGAAGGCTGCCTCTTGCCACTGTGGGGTAGGACGCTTGTCCCAGTGACAGAATATCACTGTTGCTAATTAAAAATTAATTCTGCAAATGTTTGAAGTCTGTATTTCAAAAGTACATAAAGAAGATTTCTTTCCCACTGCTTTGTAACAGTTTGCACAATTAGGTATAAATATATGGTATCAAAATTAACGTGCCAATCTAAACAAAATTAAATGTAATGGTACAGTCGAAACGAAACCTTTTTGCCTCATTGCAGTTAAATATTTTGACATTAGTGAAATGAAACTAGAAAGTTAAAATGATTTGTTGTGACACTTGTCTGTCAAAAAAATTTGTTGCGTCACCAGGCTCCTGCAAAATGCTTTGACGCCAACAGAACTGATCTTCCAATGGGAAGCTATCTGACATTTTCTGATCACTACTTTCACAATTTTATTTTCAATCATCATGCACAGTAATATATTCCTGACCACTTCCATTTTGGCTTGCACCATGTAGCAAATAGTCATAGGAGTATCGACTAGCTCTTTCCTTAGGCTTACTCTTCCCATATATTGACCCCTTGGTACTCCTTGAAAGTCATGCCCTTGGAGAGTCAGCAGCTTGTAGGAAATAAAAAAAATAATAAAAAAAAAAAAGTAATGATGAATTAATTGATCTACAGAGAAAACTTAGTACCAAAGTGTGATTTTTCCCTGAATAAGACTGGATTGGGAACCTTGCTGGTGCAATTCTCACACTGCGCTGTAGCACTTGAGTCTGGAGTCCACTGCTGGGGCAGGTATAAGAGCTAGGCACATATTTAACTTGCTGCTTATACCAGTGATTAAATTATTAATTCAAAAGGAAAAAACAGAGTGGCTTATCAAACAGATGAAATTTCAAATGAGGCCTGACATTACGACACAAACAATGCTAATTCTGGAGATGATGAGACCTGAGTCAGAGCAGTCTTCCAGATTCATCATGCTAACAATATTTATTATCTATTCTCAACCCCCAACTCTATAACTTGTGAGGGTCCAGTATGTTCTATGCATGGCCTATGATGCTATTTTTAGACTGTTTTTAAAATCTGTGGTGGAAGGGAATTCAGAGGATGCAATGTTTAATACAGCACTTCATGAACTTCTGCTAGGAAATTTAATTCAATCTGTCTTGGGTTAGGAGCACTGTCACGGATTGGCAATTGCCTGAAGAACCATAAACAAGGGATAATGACAAGGGGCATGTAAGAGCAAAGTTGTAAGCAAGTGTGTAAGTGAGGTGCTCTAGGAATCCATTGAGGTCTGCTTTTATTTAACATCTTTATTAATGAGCTTGAAGAAGTAGCTTACTAATGAAAGTGGTGGATGATGCTCAACTGAAAGGAGCTGCAAACATCCATCAGGGCAGATAAACATAAAGGAATTAGGCATAGGGGCAGAAAGAAAAGATCGGAACAAGTTAATTAGCTCTACTGGAGAAAGAAGTTAGCTTAAGGTTAGGCAAGATCATGGTGGGTGAAAAGACCTGCACATCTTTTCAGACATAATTGGGTGTGTAACTTTGGATCAGATTTCTCAAAGCACTGAAGAATGTAAAACTGTGAGTTATCTAAACTCAGGACAGAGCAAATGGTAAAACAGCCTGGCATGCTATTAACTAGATGGAAATGTCATCTAAGGCCCAATCTAGAACACATCTGTACTGGGGATGGCACTTCAGCCCCTATCTATCTTCATACATGCGTTAAACTATATCAACTTAAATAATGCTTCGTTTACAGTGCTTCCCTCATTTAAGGACCAACAGACCACACTGAAGAAGACAGAAGGAGAATACTAAATTAATATATTCAACAGTAATGCAGAAGTAAAAGGTGCCAGCAAATTCCCTAGGACCTAGACAAATTGCATGGCAGAAGAGTAAAGTTTCAGGCAAATGATGAAGGCACCATGTGGTGGAAGACTGGTCCTCCTTAGCATTGCTAAGATTACATAATCAATGGAAGGAGTCATTCAGGTCTGCTGCAGCACCCAAAAGACGTGGGAAAAAAGCAAGAGAGGCATTTCTCAGCTTTCTGTATCTCAGCATAAAAGAGGACAATACAGCAGCTCCTGCGCAACATCTCACTTCAACACGAAGCCTAGCTGGATCAATGCTCATCCCATAGTATTCTACATATGGCTAAGCCTTAATCAGAGAGGGATCTATACCACTTATTGTTAGCCAGAGAAAAGCCTGGTATTTAACTCCCCAATTAAACCAGTGCTGAAGTGTCCCCCTCTGTGCTGCTGAAAACTCGGCCAGAATACTTACTTAGAGAATCCTTACTGTACCTGCAGAAGGTCACAGGACTGCATTTGAAAGAGTTAACTGTTTTGTGGTTGAGAATCCTTGCAATTTTGCATTCCCATTACAAGACTATAATATCTGAAAGACTACCTTATTCCTACAGGAGATGCCTTCCCTTATATTTATTACTTGTATTTTAAAAAATTTTTAAGGGAAGACAAAACAGAATATGCAACCCAAAGAGAATAACTTATCAGGAATGAAAAGAAGTAATTGTGTCCTTTTTCCCATCATCTGTGGTCCATTTGTGCTTACTACAACTCCTTAATTTAAGGTATTTAAAACTTAAGTGGGCAAAAAGAAGCAGAAAATGCATGTATGCTAAAAAAATGTATGCTTATATATGCTAAAAAATTCTGAATGGATGGGGGTGTCAAGGGACAGAGAAGACAAGGAAGTTATCAAAAATAGAATATTCTACTGATTACAGCAGTTCAGAGCCAGGCCCTGCCACTCATATGCTCTTATTTTGGGCAAGTTTCCATATACCTCAGCTCACTGGGAGTAGTAATGCTTTTTTTGTACCACTCCATTTTTTATCTGGTCCACTTTAACTGTAGGCTCTGCAGGGCAGAGACTATCTCTCAGCCTTTGTTCTCAACCTTACCTTATAAGGATTTATTAGAGCCTGCAGACAGTACACTACTTTTAATTGGAATAAGCAAAAAGAAATGATGTTTCTTAATTTGTATCATACAAATGCCAAATGTAAAGTTAAAAAAGAAGTCTCCTTTTTAGTTAGCTAAGAGCTAAATAAGGAATCTGAAGTATTACTTCACTCGCAGAAGTGTGGTTTTAACTCTGCTTGGTGTTCATTGCAAAAGGGCAAAATTAAATATTAAACCCTTACTAAAAAAAAAAAGCAACTGGTTTCAATAAAACATGGCAACTCAGCCTGAAATGTATTTTTCCTTCAGAAAATGATAGGCAGGATGCTTAAAATAACATTATTTGAGGTAGGTTACTATTGTTCCCTTTTTAAAGGCAATGAGGTGAAGAAGGGAGAAGCAATGGGACCCAGAAAATTTAAGGGACTTGCTGCAAACCACAAAGGACACAACTGCTTTTTTCAGGAGGCCTCATATTTTCAGTTTTGGGCTTAGATTCCAGGGTCACAGGGTCTGAGAGGAAGTACTTTTTGCACTTTAAAAATGTGATACTGTGAATCGAGTGCTCTAACATACGTACACACAGAATATCCAATAACAAACTCAGCACCTAACCCGTGAGGCCATATTTCAGGTACGTAAACACTCCATAGGACACGCAGCTGCAGTAGATGCACCACTTAGTTTTGATACCTAAGGATTCCTTCTCCTCTTTCTCAGACTAGATTTCCAATTTAGCAGAACAGCTCTCCTTGTCTTGACAGCCGAACACGTATTGTCCCCTCTTCCATCACTAGCTGGGGGTGGGAGGAGGCGAGAGAGGGTTCAGATGACTTCCTGGACAAAGGAGGTTTGTAGCTGTAGTCTGATGAACATCGGAGATAAGAGCAGCAACAGCAAATTGGCCCCAGTGGGAATGGCAGCAGCACTCTTTTCACCTAAAGGCAAGCCAGCAATTATGCTTGCAGTGCCCAGAGTCTGTCTGTCTGTTCCTTCTCTGCCCTCCCATCGCTGCCCCTGTGCCCCCCACTCACGGACCAGGTGTGCTCCAGGCTACTGCTACGTTATGTGCAGCTTGAAAAAAAAATTCCAGCCTTTTTTTTCTCCTCCTCAGGTATCTGAAGCCAGAGCTCTGATCCTCATTACACTGGACAAAAAAAATGAAGAGGGGAGTTTGGGGAAAGAGGAAGGAAAAAGCATGTACTGCTAGGTGCATGTTTTCATTCCACCTGGGTAGGCAAAGCCCGTGGAAGAAGGCTGTCTCAGTCCTCAGTATCTCAGGGAATGCTCTCATATTTCTCTAGATCAGGAGCAGAGCCTTTGCCACCACACCCTAGAAGGCAGTGCCTGCTACCAACATTACAACTGCTGCAGAATCATGTCGGATCGACTGTGCATGGGTATGCAGGGAGCTGGTCTCTAGAGCCAACAGGAGCATGGGTGTCTCTCCTGCCTAAGGAGTTCAGCTTCCATCAGCCATGGGGAACCGGGAGGAAGAAAGTAGGAAGGATGGCATCATTCTGAAAGCACAGCTTCCCTGCCCACAAATGACCTGGAGAAGAGCAACGGGTGTTACCTGGCTTCCCAAGGAGCAGTGCAACCACCCAAGATCTTTGACAGCAAAAGTACAGCAAATAGCCAAGGAGAACTCTCCCCTCGAAGCAGCAGGACTGCAGAGCTTGCTGACAGAGGGTTCCCAGATACTTGGGTCCCAGCATCCACCATCAGCTCCAAGGTTGGCTGAATGCCTGTCATGTCTCCTCCTGGCACACAACAAGTCAATAAGGAGATTCTCAAAACGCTCTGCACGCTGTGAAACTCCTCCTTTTGTCCCGACTCTCTTCCTTATCCTGAGTCAGCATGGCCCATAGCACCCAGGAACAGGAAAAGGGCTTGATAGAATAGCTGGACAAAATTAAAGGGCCGTTATTAATTTGACAGGTGTTGCTGCCTGCTGTCATGTCCTAAGTTTGTCCTATAGCTGTGCTGATTATTTTCTCTCCTTGGATCAGGGACATTTCATTTATTAGCACTGAACTTCCCCCTCTCTGCCTGCAGCCACCGCTGCTCTGATCTCCCCAATTCACTTTGCAATTAAATTTGGTCCTCTTGTGAAACGACTGTGCAGGAAAGGTCTTCTGTTGTGTTTTGTTTGTTTCCCTCCACCCTACTCCCCCCCCTTCCCCCCCAACCCACCTCCTGCCAAGTTCTATTTGGTCAAAACAGCTTCTGGAAATCCTAGCCAAATCCCAAACAGAGTAAAACTGGCTGGAAACAGCATTATATGAAATGGAGTCTAAAAGCCATAGCTCTGTGCACCTAAAACGCTCATCTCAACAGGGAAGAGAGAGCAGGGACACAGGAGGCCACTAAGTCTTAGCTGTGGAGGTATAAATCCAACATAATCATGGAGTTGATGGAGATTTACATGAAGGTGGTTTGGAAGGAGACACAAGGGGCTTTTTGTTGGGAAAACTTGAAACGAGAAGCATCAAAATTATCATGTCATTTCACTTACTAATGCTGGGAGTCAAACCAACT
>NW_010407721.1:0-318 GCF_000710305.1 Buceros rhinoceros silvestris | reverse complement strand
ACTGACTAATGCTGGGAGTCAAACCATCTGATGGGCAGGAAGACTGGGGAGCACGATTACTCCCATTTAAGTGATCTACTTTATTGTCACTGCTGCTAACACCTTTCTTTTTTTTCCCTAGGAATCACATTAACAGCTATAAAACTGCAAATGTAAATTAACTCTGCTCACTATCTGGTTTTGCTCCATAAAGCTCCAGAAGTCACAAGGCTTTTTGTTTGTTTCTTCTCATCCCACTCCTCTTCTACGTATACATTCCCAGAAACCTTCATATCAGTAATAAATGACCACCTGTTTGTTTCCCCTTGTGAAGCTTAA
>NW_010407720.1:2534-18021 GCF_000710305.1 Buceros rhinoceros silvestris | reverse complement strand
TTTTTAAATGTTAATTAATATATACCGTTTCAGTACTTGAGAGCAATAGTAATAGGTTTATAGGTTTAGACAAAGAAAATCACAACTCATGCAGAAGTGGTAACAGTTAAATAGAAGTATTGTTGCAAAAAGGAGGAAAATAAAACCGTTCTTAAGGTCAACGCTGAATACACAAGACAAGCAAAAGGCAGGGAGGGTGGGGCGGGGAGGGCATGAATAATGATGGTTTATTTACAGAGCAACATTACAAGTTCTTTTGGTATTGCTGTTGATAAAACAAACAGCAGAGTTAGTTATGGCTTATTTACCAGAGAGACCATATATGTCTGATACTGAGAGTTTACAACTTGTCTGTCGTAGCCCAGCTACGTTTACATGGTACAGTAATCCCACTAATGCATAAACAGTGCATTAGGAGTAAGTAAAATAGCCATTACTACCATAAAAAATACACCCAGGGAGAACAGTAACACTCAGCCTAGGCTGAGGTGGAGAATCTTACCCACACGGCCAGTGGGGGGTGGAGAGGGGAGCGAATTTGTCAATTGGTCCATCAGTCTGGTTCCAAGTCTTCTCCTGTCCCAATTTGGGGTCGATATTGGGGCCATATTTATACTTAGTTTTTTACATTACACCATTGGTGTAGACTTGCCTGTGGGGACGACTGTAGACAACCTTATCACTTATGTTAATTGCACAAAGCCCGTCAATTTACACCTGCATGGTTGGAGGTAACAGCTCGTTTTGTCCAGGGTGGAAAAATGGAAGAATGAGACCACTGACCCCCACCCACACTTCACACTCCTCGAGGACATTCAGATAACTCCTAACACCAGATATAGATCTAGTCATAGTTGTAGCTAGGAGATTAATTTTATCGACAAAGTGCTCACAGGCATCCAGCTGCATACTGTCCATATCTTACGTGACTGGGACTTTGCACTGGGACTGTCCTCTCTACTATTATGAACTTCAGGTTTGAAGATATTTTTAACCCAGATTTCAGTATTATTCTTTCTTAAGTTATGTTTCATTTTTTAATTTATATTCACTGTCAGTATTACACATAGCATTTCACTTGTGTTCATGCTTCAACTAATGGACTGTATTAATACTGCAACGTGTAGCCCAGTTTTATTTCATCCAGTTATTGTTTTCAGTTTAGATAAGTAAAAATGTACTGTCCATTTAAACACCATTCCGCTGGGCTCTATTAAGAAAATTGTTGGGAAGTCAACTGGAAAATATGCTGTTCACTGAAGTCTTGAATGCTTGGATTTTTTTTTCTAAATGAGAGCCATTAAAATAAAATGTTTATCTAGGATATTACTTATCCCCATTATTGTCCATGCTTTTTGGCAGGCATCAGAAAGATAACAACTAAATGAATAGTTGCAAGTTTAATGGGTACAACTTCTCAGTGAAAAGGCCTCATTATCTCAAATGAAATCAAATTAAAATGAAATAAATTGTGACGGGCAGCCCATATCAGTTATAACATATTTTAAAATGGGCTTAGAAAATGTGAAGACACTTATCACTGCTGTTATTTCATTGTCTAGAGTTATCAAAGAAACCAGTATAGAATTCAAAGGTGACACATCTGCTTTTTTTCAATTTATTTGAAATTTACCCTAAAAATTTGTAACTTTTGTAGTAATGTATATGAAGAGCACTTGCAAAGGAGTGTAGATTTTGCTTTCTGCCATCTCCATGTCACAGTGGAGGAAGCTTTAAAAGAGAAAAGTTAACTTTAGCAGTCTTTTTGGCCATTCATCATATACATAAGATGTACTGGAAGTAGCAGAGAAACTTGTCAAATGTAGGTTAAGGAGGAATATCAGTGAAATGCTTCTAGGGGAATGACTTTACATGTGTTATCAGTGAAGAGAAACTGTTAGGATATAATATCTGAAAATCCTGGTTATTTTCTCACGAACATGAAGAGACTAGACTGCTTAACTGAATTTTCATTAGGGCTGTAACGCGTTGCTACCACGACTGTGGCAGTAAGGCATGAGATCAGGAACATTACATGTGGTCAAAGCCATGCATCCCTCTTGCTCTACCATTTAATCTAAGGATGTATTGATCCATGAAGCAGTTAATATTTCCTGCTATCATTAAAAAACTCTTGGCATGCAGGTCTACAAGCATTAAACATCCTCTTAGCTCATCTTTAAATGTGTTCACTCAACTATATCCTGATAAACCTTTAATTTATATCATAAGTGTTAATGATTGAAATAATATAATTTTTATAATCCTTTAGGAGCCAACCAAGGTAGCTGAAAATCTTGGAAGCCTTTGAAAGTGTCTCTCGGATAGTGACTGATGTTTTTAATTGGACTGATGTTCATATTCTTTAGAGTAAAGGAAGAGAAATAAGCAGAATAGTCCATGTGTCACGGACATATATAGCATAAATATTGTGTGATCGTGGCCTAAGCTGTGAGTTTCTTGAATTCATTCATAGAGTAGGCAGAATGTAATCCCCTTTGTCATTGCTTCTCTTCCATTTTGGACGTAAAGTTGAAGGTGAGGTGACTAGGAAGTATTATTCTCTGTCCATCTTCCCTTTTAAAGTGACAGAAGAATTTCTGTTGGAGGTCCCTCACATATATTTTATGAGAAATTAGAGGAGTCACAAGGGAGCCTGTGTCATCGGAAGAATTTGTCTTGGGTATTTGATGTCTTCATCACTTAAAGTACAAGTCAAAATTTTTTCTCACAAGACATATAATTTTACCAATTCTTCACCAGTACTTCATTCTTCTAAAAGGCATTTATTCACACAGGGTGCTAGCTTCTCCTGGTCTTCCTAGTCTTTCTCTGTCTGAAAGTTAAATATATCACTAACATATGAGATTTTAATTTGTGCTAGAAGAATACCAGCTCACAGCAGAAATCTTCCCAGTCTATCATCAGTGCCAAGGCTTCTCTCATACAAACACTGGTTCCATTAACTGGAACAGACATATTTAAAATTAACACTTACGTTACAGTACAATGAGAATTAGAATTATTATCCCCAGAGCAGAACTAAAGTTACATATTAAGAAAATGAATAGTTACAGGTAAAGCAAGAAACACCATAATTAGAACGTACAAGTCACTCATACGACATAGTCTAAAACACAGCAGATGTTTCTGGTAGTTCAGTTCAATAAAAATTAATTTATACTAGAATATATGCATGCAAGGGTTCCTGGAATAGATCTTTGAACTGTTTAGAGATATAACTGCAATCTATACATCTACAAATGATGGAAGATAACTATCCAAACTAAGGACAATTTTGACACAGGTATAAATTGATATAAACTGCGGATGAATACATTCGTATCAGAAAGGATATTTTCCCTCTATCATATAGTAGTATTCTATAGCAGCTTCACTTTCAGTGAAGTAGGAGCAAAAGAAAATGTAGTCGCATTCCAGCAAATGTTTGATATATTGTGAAAAGTAATGCATACTGTGTAAAGAACATGGAATTAACTCAGTGATCCAAAAGTATTGTTAATACTATACTTTTATATATGAATGTTAAGATTTAACTGAGATTTCTGAAGCACTGAAGAAGCATTTGCATAAAGATTGCAAAAAGAGAAGGAAGAGGAGAAAGTTCAGTTCCATTGAGAACAAAAGAGAGTATCTATATAAAAACACATGGACAAAGTGATTACAAAAATAGCCTCTGAAGTACCTCTCTGAAAACTGAACTCTGACAATCTTCAGTGTACCATGGGAATATCTGGCAGCTAAAAAAGTTGTCCAGCTAGACAGACTGGAACTTATATTTGTATTTCCACATACATTTGTATTTGCATTTGTATTTGTACAAATACCATATGCTTGATATACCTTCGTCAGAGAAGTAATTCTCCACAATGAACTGTTGAAATTTCAGTTAGTTGTAATATGCTGACCTTTGTTTCATAGTAACACTCAAGCTGGTTAACACGATGAGTGAGTAATTAATTTTCTCAAACAAAACTATTTTGTAAATAAATGAGACAAAAATGATACCCCTCAGGGATTCCAAAATTAAGAAAGAGCTTTTAAAGGAATCTGATAAATATTAAAAGAAGTATTTATATGTACATGTGTGTATGTATATATACATATTCTGTCACTTCGTGGCTCAGTAGGGTGAAGTTTCATACTTAAGAAAAAAATAGAGGTTAGCTATACAAATGTTTATTTCTATAGGTATTACAGATTATTACTGCTGGTAAACAAATATATATATACACACACACACATTTAAGGTTTTTTTATCATTCTGCAGTATATTGATTGATTCCACATGTGATACTCTATTAGAAGTATTGCGGAAGATACTGCATTTGAGGAATTAGGGATCTCAGGCAAGCCATGCCACCTCTATTAGGCCTAATAACCCCTCTGATAGCATGAGTGACCACTGCATAGCCTTACCCATGTAGCTATGTAGCAACTCCAGAGAACATGCTGGGATGACAATGTGTACTGCTCCTGGACATAGCGCCCAGATATATGCAACTGGATATTCTCTGGTGGGCAGAAAGAGGCAACACTCCTATGCGTCAAGACAAGAAATATAGTTTTGTTTGTTATGGTAAATAGAAGACACCATGGTATGGGAGTTAGACTAAACCTCTTCATGGATGGGAATTTTGAGTAGCAGGATTGTCCACTGGGCATTGGTTCAAAACTGCATGAAAGGGGGGTTTCCAACATCTGAAAGAATGTAAGATCTACTCACCATAAGTTTTTCTCTTCCTGTTTCTATCTTATTACTGAAGGAATTTTACTATGATATTATGCCTTTTTTACTGAGATCTAGAAAGAAGCCTGTACCCTCTCCAGTGCAGAAGTGATATGCTTTATTTTTACAGAAATTTCTCCTACATTCACATAAACTGTTTTTCCTTGATACATTTGTTTTTTTATCTCTTGCATGTGATATTGAATCAGATACTTAGAGTTCCTTTTCTGTAGTAAGTAGCTGCTAACTCTCTATACATGTTCACTATTGTAATTGGAAACCTCACAGGAAAGGAAGCGTGAACTGCAATTATATGTGCACCAGCTGATGAGCGTCAATGCGTGTTCAATAGTTCTGTTTTACCATAAGGAGTCTGAGATTCCCCACTTCGCTTTTAAAATTTAAAAATATTCTCTTTTGTCAATGTCAATGGGAAATGCTATTCTGATAGGCAAGTTTTGCATACATGCACCACCTTTTTTTCCTGTTTCTTACAAATAAACGAATAGTTATTTGAAATACAAGACGATGAAAATTGAAGTAATTTTTTTTTCTTGTCATGGAATTTTCATAAACAGGATTAATAACTCAGTTTCCTGTATCTCTTTCCTTACTCTGAAGTCCAGTCTAGAAAATTCATTGGGGAAAAAAAAGTATTTCAGACTAAAATTACTTCACAATGTAAAAGGTCATCTTTTTTATTCATAGATAATTTTTTCTGTACTTATGGTACTTAAAAGGCTCATCCATTGCTTTCAAGTACCAAAGGAGTTAATGGTGTGAGTAGGATTTAAAATCTCATAAAGCACTTCTTTCCCACCAGAGATGGGAAGCTTGATTATGCTCTTAACAATAAACTACATATTACTAAAAAACAAGTTAGAATACAATGAAGAATGAAAGTACTCAAATCAGATTTTCCATTGCTTACATACTGTTCAGGTGTGATTTACCATTTCCTCTTGACATTTTCTTGTTCCTCACAATTTTTAAACATTTATGACAGCAAAGTAAAATCAGTCCCTTTTGTAATACATTTTATATATGAAAGTGAAAAAAGTTCAAAAGAGCTTCTTGACTGTGTGCATCTGCGTTTGCACTGTAGTTACATTCTGAATTTGCCTACGAAGAGAATGTGATTATACCCACTGTTGTTCACAGCATCAAACAGTCTTAGAGAACTGTCAGAAATATTTAGGAAATATTAGAATGGAAAATGAGCTCCAGGTGCCTGTCTAATCACTCTGACTCTATGGGACCAGGCTAGAGGTAGTCTGAACTCCAAACCCTTAAATACACATAAAATTGTTGTTCTGTCTGTAGCTCTAACCATTTCGCTAAAGAGATCTTCTACTGCTATAGTACTCCTACATCATGACTTTACATGTCCTTAGCCAAGTATAAATTGTTACTGATGATCAATCATTTGACTTTGTTCATCTGGATTTTACAAAATGTCTGTTCACTAAACGGAATGTGTGAAGTAGTGCAGGAAGCATAGTAACTTGCCATGCTTCTGCTGTAGATTGATTTAGAATGGAAATGTAGATTTAAAAATGTCTTCTTTAATCAGGGCAATCAATCAACTCTCATGATACGCAAAATGAATCTTGGATTCCGTAATATATCCTGACACCCAATGTGGTTTCACCAAAGGCAAATTGTGCTTGACTAATCATGTGGTCTTCTTCAATGCAGTGACTATGTCAGTGGACAAGAGAAGAATTACGGATGTCCTCTACTTGGTCTTCAGGAAGGTCCCTCGCAACATTCTGCCTGCTATATTGGGGAGATATGGATTTGATACATGGAATATTAGGTCAATAATTAATTGGATAGACCATCACATCCCAAATGTTAGTCAAAGGTTCAACATCCAAGTGGAAACCAGTAACGAGTGGTAACCTTCAAGGGTCCATACTAGGATCAGCAAAATTCAATATCTTAATAACAGTGGCATCTAGTGTACCCCCAGCAACCTTGTGGACAGCCTCAAGTGATGCAGTTGATTCTCTAGAGAGAGGGACCTTAATAGGCTCTCGAAGTGTATGCCCAGGTGAATCTCATGAAGTTCAACAAGTCCGGCACCTGGGCTGGGCCAATGCTCAGAATCAATGCAGACAAGCAGTCCCAGCTAACTGGGGAGGTCCCAGTTGCCTTGAAGTTAATAAATATGACACCCACTTACAAGATGGGCCAGAAGGAGGGTCCAGGAAACTTGAGGCCTGTCAGTCTGACAACTTTGGTGCCAGGTAAAGTTATGGAGCAGATCATCTTGAGTGCCATCATGTGGCATGTACAAGACAGCCAGGGGATCAGATCCAGTTAGCATGGGTTTATGGAAGGCAGGTCCTGCTCGACTAACCTGAACTCCTTCTATGACAAGGTGACCCAGTCGTGGATGAAGGAAAGGTGGATGTTGCCTACTTAGACTTTAGTAAAGCCTTTAACACTGTTTCACACAGCATTCTTCTGGAACAACTGGCTGCTTGGGGCTTGGATGGGTGTTCACTTCACTAGATAAAAAACTGGCTGGATGGCTGGGCCCAAGAGTGGTGGTGATGAAGTTAAATCTAGTCGGTGGCTGGTCACAAATGGTGTCCTTCAAAGCTCAGTACTGAGGTCTGTCCTCTTTAACATCTTTATCAATCATCTGGATGAGGGGGTTGAGTGCACCCTCAGCAAGTTCACAGATGACACCAGGTTGGGCGGGAGTGTTGTTCTTGAAAGTTGGGAGGTTCTACAGAGGGATCTGGACAGGCTGGATCAATGGGCCAAGGTCACTGGTATGAGATTCAGCAAGGCCAATTGGCGGGTTCTGTGCTTTGGTCATAACAACCCTTGCAACGTTACAGCCTTGGGGAAGAACGGCTGGAAAGCTGCCCAGCAGAAAAGGGCCTAGGTGGTTGTTCGACAGCCTGTTAAATATGAGTCAACAGTGTGCTCAGGTGGCCAAAAAGGCCAGTGGCATCCTGGCTTGTATCAGAAATAATGTGGACAACAGGAGTAGAGAAATGATCATCCCTTGAATACTGTGTCCAGTTTTGGGCCCCTCATACAAGAAGGTCATTGAGGTGCTGCAGCGTGTCCAGCGAAGGACAATGAAGCTCTTGAAAGGTCTAGAGAACAAGTCTTATGAGGAGAAGCTGAAGGAAGTGAGTTTCCCCAGAGAAAAAGAGACTGAGGGGACACTTTCTTGCTCTCTACATCTACGTGAAAGAAGGTTGTTGTGAGGTGGGGGTCGGTCTGTTTTCCCAATTAACTAGCAATAGGACTAGAGGAAATAACCAGGAGAGTTTTGTGACAGAAGAGGTTTAGATTAGACATTAGGAAAAATTTCTTTCCTGAAGGGGTTGTGCAGCATTGGAACATACGGTCCAGGGAAATGGTGGAGTCCCCATCCCTGGAAGTTTTTAAAAGGCTTATAGATGTGGTGCTTAGGGACATGGCTCAGCGGTGACTTGGCAGTGCTAGTTTAATGACTGAGCTTTATGATCTTGAAGGGCTCTTCCAAACAAAATTATTCTGTGATTCTGTGTCGGCACGCACATCCCAAGTATTTGTCCTTATTTCTCCAGATATTTCAGGACCTTGCCAGCCAGTCATCTGCAGATATGACTAGTGTGGTGGCTTGAGAGAGGGTCTACCTGGAATCTTGGTGATTGGCTGGACCTACACTATCAAATATTTCACTGACTAGTAAAAAATCCCTCTAAGGGGGAATGGGTAATTGGATCCAATGGGTCTGCTACTTATGTTAGGCATAATCTGTCTAAAAGTCCTTTCACAGGAAAATCAAAGGAAACTGCAGGTTTGATGTTTATGCCAGGCTATGGTCAAATGCGAGTCATCTATTTTCAAGAGTTATGATTTTTACATATATCACATATAATAAGAAATAATCATGCTATATCCTTCAAGCAATTATCACAAAATTACTGGATTTTAGCAGTAAGATTTCCTTATAACCTTAATTACACACTAATTTTATTTTGAATAGTCCTATTCTCTGTTTTCTGAAAAACTTAAAATCTCTTCAGAAAGTCTGCTTTCGGTATGGCTTTTAAGTGTTCCTCACTTAAAACTGGGAAGGTGTTTTGACCTTTCTACATCAAGGGAAAAAAATTGCTGTCAGATTGATGATTCATATGAATCATTTATCTTCTGTAGTTAAGAGCAATGCAAAAGGCTGAACTACTTAGTCCTAAAGCTTATTGCCTATTAGAAGCAGGGCACGTTAGGATCTGTGCTCAGAGGTACTGTCTTAAAGACAAACTCAACTGTAATGCTCTGTTTTTCCTTCCTGCCTGACTGAATAGTACAGAAATGAGCTTTCAAACCCGTGAGACATCTCCTACCATGGTCATTGCTTACTATGTATAAGCATAATGTTCAGAATTATAACAACATTTTTTTTTGTGTGAAATCTCAGTTCAAAACTATGAAAAACTATTTTCTTTAAAGCACCTGTTTAGCACAGTTCTTTGAATACAATAGTAAACTGATATTTGGATGTGAATGTGGCGTAATCATAGTAAGTATAGTGACTTGTGGCATGCAAATACTCACCATGGAAACACGTAGGTTCTGTATGCTCCTTTTTATTCTGTATACCCTCAATTTAGCAAGACCTTTGACACAGTCTCCAACGGTCTTCTTATCACCAAAATGGTGAGATATGAGCTGGATAAGTGCATGATGTGGAAAACAAACAGGACTACTCGGCTCAAACCGTTGTGATTAGAGGTGCAAAGTTCAGCAGACGACTAATAACTATTCCTCTGGGGATCAGTGCTGGGGTTACTATTGTCTATTATCTTCATTAACTACCTAGACATTGGGATGGAGTGTCTTCTCAGCAAGTTTGTGGACAACACCAAATTCGGAAAAGTAGTCAATACACTGGAGGAGAGTGCAGCTGCTCAGAAGGATTTGGACAGGCTGGAGAGATAGGCTAACAGCAACCTCATGAAGTTTGGCAAAAGCGAAGGTAAAGTCTCATGCTTGGGGAGGGAGAACCCCATGCACCTTTACTACAGGCTGGTGGACAACTGACTGGAAGACAGCTTTGCAGCAAAGAAACTGAGACTTCTGGTGGGTAGTAATTTTATCATTAGCCAGTAACGTGCCCTTGTGTCAAAGATGGCTAGGAGCATCTCAGCTGCATTATGAAAAGTGTTAGCAGCAGAGGCAGTGAGGGAGGTGATCCTTTCCCTCTCCTCAGTCCTTGTGAGGTCACGTCTTGAGTGTTGTGCTCCAGTCTGAGTTCCCCAATATAAAAGAGGTATGGATATAACAGAGGAGGTCCAGCAAAAGAGCTTGAAGATAACTAAGGTATTGGAGCATCTGTCTTTTGAGGGGAAGCTGAAAGATGTGGGATTGTTCAGCCTGGAGAAGAAAAGGCAACAGGGAGGTGTTATTGCTGTCTACAAGATCAGAAGATACAGAGAACACAGAGACAGAACCTTAACAGAAGTTCAGTAAGCAACAATGGACGCAGGCTGGAGCATGGATAAATATGATGAAGCATGTGTTACTATAAGGGTAGTCAAACACTGGAACATGTTGCTCAGAGAATTTCTGCTCCTCTTCAAAGGTGTTCAAAACTGGACTGGATATAAACCTGAGCAACCTGATGTGATTAGATCTGCTTTGACCAAGTTTGGACTAGAGAGCTCCAAAGGTCCTTTCCAATTGACAGTAATCTGTGATTAACACATTCTATATTTCCAGAGAGACTTCCATTCTGTATTCCCCAGAACTCTGAGAAGACACTGGGTTGAGGAGGTCACACCTGCCATGGACAACTCACTTGTTAGAGCAGGGACCATGGGATGCTGTCCCACCTCCTCAGACCTTCCCAGGCTGAAATAGACTGCCATCATCAGCCTGATGACTCAGGTACATGGGCAAGGACATATAATACCAGAAAGGAGGGGCTTGAGTTAGGCCCTTTTCTTGTATAACAATTTTAATGTTAGTAATAATGAGCTATTCGGTATTAGTTTGGAGTGTGAATATTAGTATTATTGTAAAGTACTCACATTCGCCCTGGTTTTGGGGAGATTAATATTTTAACTGGGCTAACAAGTTATTCTGGTTTCCAGGTAAAAGATATGTTCACATATCAGGCCTGTCTGACTCTGAAATTTGGACAGTAGCTCACATAGAAGTTTTGGGTTTGAATTTTCTGGGAATTTTCTGGGAATTTTCTGGAAGAGATGCTTTGATATCTGTTATTAGTATGGTTGGAAAGGGCAATCAGTGGACCCTGTTATCTTAAGATCTCTTAAACATGGAGGGATGTTATTGATTTTAAGCATTCAAATTTTAGTCAAGTTATTAGATCAAATGTTTCCCCCCCCCCAAAAAAAGGGAAATTATTTCAATGTGAAATAGCATTCCATTTCAAAATAACAGAATTCTCATTGTTACATTTACATTGTCTAGTGTTCTTTTCCAAAAAAACCAAAAGGTACATTTGACACATTTTGCTGTTAGAATAAAAATACTAATTTTTTTCTTTTAATGAGATACCCCCAGTCAGCTCCACATACAGTATTAGACATATACAAACCTGCAGATAAAACCAGCAAAATGTACTCTCTTTATCCTGTGGTATCTTAGGCTTTTTTACTGTATTGTCTTTCTCAAATTGCTTGAAAATTACTTCTAAAAAAAAAACAAACAAACCCAAAACTATAGAAGTTTAAGGTGTGGAAGGCTACCCTAATAAATTCCTTATAGTCAGACACTGCTTTTTGTTACAGTAAACGTTGATGGTAAGATAGGCATGAATTGTACAGATCCTGTAATGACAATACAGCAAAATAGAGTAGTCAAGTTTTGACTATCTAAATGTTCTGTAGGAACACTCATTACTGAGATTTTTCTGTCACTCACAAGCTTTCAATTTCCAAAACAATTCCAAGACAATTTGGACAGAATATTTTTTAAGCAATATAGAGTTTTATCTCACTAACATATCCATTGGAACATTATAGCTAGTGTCTTGGTCAAGAGAAAAGACACTCTGAAAATCTTAAACAGTATAAAGACTAGAAAGCTTAATTTTTGTAGAATGCTTTTAAGTGCGATATACCACAAGTACGCATTCAAACAAACAAAAAAGTGTGGTGGTAGAGAACAAGATTAATTATATGCCCACTGTTTTCTCTTCGCAATTCCTACTCATGTATCATTAGCAGATAACTTTCACGTATCCTAAGACGAAGTACTCAAGAATATTTATGGCAACCTAAATTATGATATCTTGAAAACGCTGGATTAATTTAGATTGTTCTGTAAAATTTTAACTATTCTACTACTCAGAAGGAAACCAGAATGTAAACAAGCATAGGAGGATTTTCAGAATTAATTCTGCTCATTTCTTAAATATTTCTTATTATCAGAATTTCTTATTCTCATCCTTACATTTACCTTTGACTTATTTTATTGTTTGAGTTTTTTATCGGAGAATTTGCACATTGCATAAGTAAATGAGTATTATCCAATTCCAGTGGGAAGAAAACGTCAATTTGTTATGAAAAATCATTTTAAATGTTTCACTTCTTTTAAGAAAAATACATTTTTAATAGTTTTCAGCTATTCAGACATAAATCAACCATTTATTTAAAAAAATCTAAACCACATTGAATTTTCTTTTTAATATTTGTTTATTTGGTCTCATGCTCTCTTTTAAGAAGCTCTAGTGCTTCTTCACTAAAACTTCTGACAGGGGTCTAGAAAAATAAGTTTCTGAAATGTCCACATAGGCAATTGTCCATTGTCATACTTCCAGGAAGGCAGAAATTCCAGAAAGGCCTGTGGTTTTACCCGAGTCACAGGCTTTCTGAGGCATCTGTTACCAGGTGTCAAGTTTTATCATCACCCTTCAACAGAATGAATTAATAGGCACTGTAATATGGAGCTTGATTTGAGAGCTGAGAGAGTACAGTGTAAGCACATATTTGTAAAGATAGACAATTGTTACCTAAAATCATAATCCTTATAATGGTAGCACCAAAATTCTCCAACTTCTTACATTTTTACAGTAAGGCCATTGTAGACCTATTTGTTACTTTTGTTAGAATAGCGTAACTGAGTTTGGTTCATGCTCTGGTCCTTGGCATTTCACTTCCCATCTCATCTGCGAGATCTAATCCAGAAGAAAACTTGAAGAACACCTCCATTCACCAGAGAAATGCTAACTCTGAAAACATACTGTTGTCCTCTCTTGTATTCTTACTCTTTTTATCTAGAGGTAAAATATTTGCTCGAGATATAGATGACATGACTCAAGGGTCTTGCTGCCTGACTGAATTTACTCCAAGGGCTTTGCTGCATGTATCCCTCCTTTTTGATGCTGTTAACTGTAGGTTTCGGATTAAATGTTTACTTTGGTTATATTTGTAGTGAATAACCTTCAAGTAGCCTCATCTTTACTCCTCAGTAAGCCATTCTTTTGGCTAGGCTATCGAAGAAAATAAATGTTTCTTTTTCTTTCTTTTTCTTCCTTTTATTCTGAGTGAAAGAACTCTACAGACATTATAAATGTAGGGTACACACTATTCTTGATCTCTGGGATTTATTTTTGTATTACTGCACTCAGTGCCTTTTTCTGCAATGTTTCCAAGTAAGATTTGCATATGCATATAGTGGAGAAGACAGTGTTGATACCTGATAAAATACCTTGTTTACTAGCTTTTTTTTTAAATGCTTAATAGGAAACTAAGTGACAAAACTGTTTTCTAAAAAAAGGAATTACATGTTCACCTAGTGTTTGTCTTTATCTCTTCTTGAAAGTATAATCATTATAATCATACTTATTATCTCCTTGAATTATGAAGAACACTCAGAGTAAGCATATTTACCTGAAATATGAAAATACCTGACATCATTAAAAATTTAGAAATAAGCACATTCACTGGACATCTTATGTGGATGATAAAACAATGAGTTGAACTATGCATACTTTCAAATTATAATAAGTGTTTGTGTTTCTGAACATAAAGAGAAACATAAAACTCTGTTACAAGGAAACACTGCTAACTCACTGGATTAAGAGAACTGGGAAATGGGATGGAATCTGTTTGTTAAGACCATTCAATCCTCCAGATGCACAGCAGTCACAAGGGGTTCTTTTAGCTCCTTCCAACCCAAAGTGCCTCTCACTCCCACCCTGTGCCTGTCCCATGTCTGGATTATTTTCTCCGCTTTTCTTGCTGTGCTTTTATTTTTAAAAATCAGTATTGAGAAATTTCAGGCTGTTTCTCCTTTTTCCTGCTAGTATGCCAGACTATTTCATAGTGTGTGAACAAGATCCCCAAGTAAAATTTGTGGCATTCGTTGGCCTGCTTTTATTACATTTGGTGCCTTGCACAGTTGGAAGATCAAGATAGACAGACATTTCTCTATATATTTTATCACATGACCTTGAAAGTATCTTATAGTCAGTTCCCCTCTTTGTCAAAATGACCTGAACTTGGCAATCACAGCACCTTCCTATTCCAAACCCTGGCCAGCTGCCAGAACTGGACAGAAGGTACAATGCCTGTCCATTATGATTTCCTCTGCATTTTGTTGATGAAGCGACTCTCTAGACACTTTCTAGAGAAATCGACTAGGATTATCTTCTTTGAATTTGCTCTTTATTCTTGAATTCGTATCTCCCCTCTCTCAAAGTTTTCAATGTTATCCAGCTGGGCTGGGTTTTTTTTTGTTCTGGGATTTTTGTTTGGTTTTTTTTTTTTTACAATACTTTTCTGTTTTGTAGAATATTCCAGCTTCAGACATCTCCTTTGCTCTTCGCCCCATTTGTTAAGATTCAGGAAAATTGTGTATTCATTCTGTGTTTCTTTCCAATCCTTTGGAGACAAACCTCTACTCCATCACTATCCTAATCTTTTACCTTGGCAATTTTCGTTGACATGGTGGGGTTTCTAGAAATTTAAGCTTTTTTCATTGTTGCAAGACTTAGGAAACAAGTTCTTTCCTCTGTTAACAGTAGCTTTGATTCCATAACAATAGCATTCAACTGAAAAAGTCTCTCTTTTAAAAAGAATGTGTCTACAAAAGATGGACAAACTTAGGTTTACCTCCTATTTTGGAATATATAGAAGTAAAGAGTAACAGAGACGCAATTCACCTTTATAACTCTTGGAGTATTTAATTACACAGTCATAACATTTTCAAACCTTAAGGAGGGTCAAGTTAAAAAAATAAGTACAACAGAGAAGATAAAATTGATCTTCCCTTTAGAGGCAATTGACACATTAGTCTCTTTCAAGCAGTTCTTCAAGTTTGAAGAATAGATATGTAAGAAAAAGGGTTTTATCTTTTATTTCTTCAGAAATTCTAGTGTCCAGGCATGTTTTTTTTAAACAGCACTTACATTCTGGTGTGCTGATGAAACACTCTTGTTTTCAGTCAAATTCTGTCTGTTATGGCTGACTTGATCTTATCCATGACTTACCAAATCCACTTCTCTGCCTTGATAATAGACCCTGACTTTTTATGACACGTCTTGATAAACACAATTCCCTTTTCTATGTGATACAGTTGCTATGATGTCTGAAAGGATATATATTGTAAAATTTATCTTGTAATGCTAATATTCAAAAAGGAATTATTATGAAAATTCATTTGCTCTGGGCTTGACAGCAGACTTATGCGGCTAAAACCTACTTGTTTTAAATTACTTGAACATGGAATAATGCTTTCATTGAGCAGCAGGAA
>NW_010407720.1:0-2426 GCF_000710305.1 Buceros rhinoceros silvestris | reverse complement strand
AACATTGTTTTCTGAGGAACTATTGACTTTCAGATACAAAGTGAGTAAGTGACAGTTACTCTGAATCTGCTAAGCTGCCCTAAGTAATTCATGAAAGAACTGTATGAATATACGTGAAGCTGGATTGAAATTATTTCAAAAATGTTCAATACTGTCTGCATTTTGTATAAAAATGTTATTATGGAGTGAAAGGTACCCAAAGGCACTGCTAAGGTAAGTGACATTGACTGCAGCTGCCCAGCTTAAAATTCTCCACTGGGAAAAAAAAGAGGCACAAAAAATGATTATGGAGAGGCTTGCCAAAAGTCTTGGTATGCATCTGTAGAGGAAAAAAAAAGTACAAATTAATTCTTAACACATTTATATTCTTATAACGTATTCAGAGGGGGAGACCAGAAGGTAATAGTAACCCAGGCAACAACAGCTAATTTGCTTTAGATCGTTCTGGGGTGATGTGAGCAATAATGCTGCTGTCAGCATATGGCTACCATCTGAGTTGGAAAGCAAAAAACAGCAGAGCCTTGGTGGGAATAAATCTAGAGATAACCAACATCTTGAAGAAAGCCTTGCTGCTGTGCATGATGGCCAGGCCGCCAGCCAAATCAAAGATGTTGATGGGGTGGAGAGTGCCCTTTTTCCTCAGATCTATGGTGCTTGCCTGTGCTTGCTTGATCACAGTGTTTTGTATGAGTTTGTATTCTGTGCAGGAAGTGTATGTGTGGCAGGATACCTTGGAACAGAAATAATTATCTACCCACTATACCTATGTTCTGTCATAAATAAATTTTGAGACATAAAATAATTTAGATTGGAATGGACCTTTAAGATCATCGAGTCCAACCATTACCCTAACACTGCCAAGTCCACCACTAAACCATGTTCTTAAGCACCACATCTACATGCTCTTTATATGCCTCCAGGGATGGTGACTCAAGCACTTTCCTGGGCAGCTTGTTCCAGTAAGTGACAATCCTTTTGGAGAAGAAGTTTTCCTAATATCCATTCTAAAATCTCATGCAATTGAGTTTTGTTGTCTGTCCTTGTGGACACCTCAACATCAAATTTCTCCATAGCATCTCTGCTTTGTGACTTTTTAGTAAAAATAAAAAGGACTATGTGAGCAAAACAGTTTGCAGGGATGTAGCATTGTAGTACAGCATTGTTATTGCTGGTAACAGGACATGAACTTTGTACTGAGTCTCCAAGTCCAAAGGGCTGGGACTTGCCAGGGCTGAGGCTTGTCAGGCCTTCTCTGTCTGAACTTTTGTTGACCTGCCTGCTGGTTGGTTTTGCTTGGTTTAGCTGTGACAAGAATTTCTCTAACTGATCATGTTCCTATGGCTAATTTGCTCTACTTTTAGAACAGTACGACCATAGCTGTAGTAAGTAGTTATCCTCCATAAGATGAAATATATATGGCTCTAACACAGTGACATAGAGAAATACAGATATGATGGGACAGCAGAGACCTGGGGAAGTGGGGGCACAGGCCATGGTGCAGAGGAGCTCAGGTGTACGGGGTGATCTTAAGTGTTTAATACTAAGCATTCTAACCAACCAACAAAGTGGAACTACTTTTGCCATACGTTATCCATTAATAAGAGGAATTTGAAGAAAAGAGTAAGAAGAGATGAGCAAGAAAGGAAAAAAGAAAAACAACAGAAAAGCAGAGTGTCCTCACCTGTGGAATTATCTATGTTTCTCCAGTGGTGTTCATCCTGATCCATCACAGTCCACTGTTGCTCTGGTTCGTCTGGTGGTGGGTGTACATGTGGCGCGTCGGAGCTGTGCTTTTCATAGGGTCCAGCCCCTTGACTGAGCATGCTCAGTCACTCTCTTGGAAGATTTCAACAATGCATCTGGGGTCTCAGGCATGTGCAGTTCTTTCCTCAAATGAAGCTGTGTTCTCAGATGGTTGTCCTGCCCCCCTCTACTACCAGGACCTTGGCAAGTCCCTCCATTCCTGCACAGAAGTGGCTGGCCCCCTCCAAAACAGAGAAGCTGGCTTAGAGACAGGTACTGCTCTGCATTCGTAGGACCTGTGTCTACCTGTAGCCAATCAGTACAAACTCCCCAAAGGTAACACAATATGAACCACGACAAAACAGCAAGTGTCCAAAAACAATTGTTTAAGGCATAATATCTAAAATCCGTCCATCATACAGGTATGTTGCGAAAAGTATAGGCATGTTGCCCAGTTGTGTATGGACGTGGTTAGGAAGGCCAAGGGGCAGATGGACCTGAACTTGGCATGGGATGCAAATCAAAATAGGAAGGGCTTCTACAGGTATGACAGCCAAAAAAGGAAGGTCAAAAAAAGTGTATCCCCATAATTAACATGACTAGCAAACAGATGAGGAAAAGGCTGAGGTACTGTCACCGGTTTGGCCGAGATAAACCAAGGTCCGGTAACGATAATACCTTCA
>NW_010407719.1:0-13271 GCF_000710305.1 Buceros rhinoceros silvestris | reverse complement strand
GAGGGCTGCAGGGCGCAGGAGCGGCAGCGGTTCGGGCAGCCGCTGTCCAAGAACCGGGGCGAAAAGCCGTGCTGCTGACGGGGGGCTTTGGTCTGCTGCTCTGAGCGTCACCGTACAGCTCCTTTACGGAGGGACAGAGGCCTCCCGTTTGACGCCGTGTTTGGGACAAAAGGCTCCGCGCCATTGCACGCCAGTGCCTGAGCGCAGCGGCGCGTCACCGCACGCGTCCCCGAACACCTGGCATCCCGCGGCAGTTTATTCCTATGATACGGATGCCCGGCGAGGTTACTGAGGAGAACACCTTTACACGCACTAGGGGAAGCAAAGCGACTGCAAAGCAAATCCTTCAGCCCACAAGGCCGCGATATTTTACTGGCACGGAGGGTCCCGTCCTTCCCCTGCCTGCAGCCTCCCTGCTGCAGCGAGAGCCTGGCGTGTCCCGTGATGATGGTGCTGAGCAGGACTTCGCGTTATGTTCTGCAAAATATCCGCGGCTCTGCGCATCACAGTGACTCTACAACAGTAACAGTGCCCTTTGTTTTCTGATTAATAGCACTGCCCAAGTACTTGGTCCTTCTTCAGATGCTGTGGTGTGTACACAGCTGCTCCAAGGAGCTCCCGCAAGTTAAGTATTTGATTACGCCATCGGGGCAACAGAAGTGACCCGATGCTTTGCACAAATGGAGCAACTTCAGGTGTCCAGTAGGGGATAGAAGGGGACTCTGATCAGGCTTCATAGCCTCTTTTCCTCGGGATGTGGGACAGATGACACAAAGGAGGAAGACAAGGAAGATGAGGAAGAAGAGACCCCTGAGCAAAGCCGTGGAGTTCAGATCCGTGTGCTGACTTCTTGAAGTGTCAGCAGTGGCCACTTTTGCAGAGTGGTGGTCTCTGCCTCCTGCCTCATCTCACCAGGAAGGCTGCTGTGCTCTGACACTTTCCTGTGGTAGCTCCTTGCAGCATTTTGTTTCATTCCTAGCTTTTAACTTGTTTACAGGCATTCACTAAACACAGCGCAAGAGCCCCATGTCTGGTACACAGCACATGTTTGATACTGTGCTGATTCCATGCCCTCAGGAATTTTTTGGATCAGAGAGGTCCCAGGGACCCAGTAAATCTCATTCAACAAACAGGTTGCTTCCTCTAAAACCTGCTACACTCCTTTGCTTCCTCTAAAACCTGATACACTCTTTTGCTTCCTCTAAAACCTGCTACACTCCTTTGCTTCCTCCAAAACCTGCTACACTCCTTTGCCCTCACCCTTAGCAAGGTGCTGGCTAAGCACCTTCTTGTCAGCTTTTGAGCCACTCCACACTACAGGTAGCGAGGAGTGGAAAGTGAGAGCAGTAGCTACTTCATGCCACAGCTGGTTCTTTGCAACATGAGGTTTTGTTGAATTTTTAGAACAGGGCAATGAAGAGACAAAGAAGAAAAGTGCTTTTTCTTTGCTACAGCACCTGCAAATCTCAGGCTGAAGATTTGTTTCAAGTGGCAGACAGCCTAATAAATCTGGACTGTCACAGCCTGGAGCTGGTCTCAGCTTTTGCTCCTGCAAGGGAATCGCTTGCTGTGTTACCGATAAGAGGGATCCAGTTACAGATGGGATCTAAGCTTCTGTAAGGGCAGAGAGAGGTGCTGGGCATCCACATCCCAGCTGCTGCCCCTGCTTGACTTTCACAGGCAAATGAGCTATGTTAAAACCTGCGTTTTGAATCAGAGGGCAGCACAAGCAGGGAGGACCTGTGATGGAGAGGAGAGAGGGAAGGAGGGAGTAAATCATTCACCTCCCAGTGCTGCCCCAGGCAAGCTAGGCAAACCTGGTGTTTTGAAGGAAGCATTTTTGCAATTTATGCTCCGAAAGCCAATGCTGAGTTTTGTTAGTCCAGCTTGTGCCTTTTCTAGTATTAAGATGCCATATAGATGCAAGGGAGATTGTAGGGCAAAACAGTTGCCCCAGGATTATTAGAGCAGCGCTTTAGTCAGACGTTTTAACATTTGTTCAGCAAGAAGACTGCAACCCTTCTTTTTGAACAGGATCTTACGCTGTCTGAATCCTATTCTGGGTACGGTGTTGCCTGGAGGCTGCAAGGGTCCAGTGCACGGTGATACCTTCCCAGATGCAGCACGGGAAGCCTCAGCACCAGAGCCATGGGCCTCATGGTGTGTAGGTACTGATCCCCACAGACACCCTGGCAGCCTTGCTGCCCTGCTCATCCACCAGAGTTTAAGAGGTTGGTTATGACCCACATGGCACTGACCAGACTTGACCATTTAAAAGGTGCAGGTCCCAGTGTCACATCTGGGAAGCCAGAGTTTAACAACAGCGAGTAAAGGATGTGGATAAAACACAAGTTGTGTACCCTTGTGCCTGTCCCGCACACTTGATTCACCGGTGGTGCTCTGCCAGCCTCTCTTCCTCAGGGTTTCAAAGTCTCCTGCCAGCAGGTGTTGAATCCACTTGGCCTGGCAGTCTGCAGCCAAGCTTATCTGCGGGCAAAACAGCAGAGAGCGTGTCCTCAGTCCCCCTTTTCCCTGGCTGTGGAAGAAGGCAGTGTCCATTCCTCTAGGAAAGGTGCACAGCCTCACAAGGCAGCACTGTTGCCTGTGGCTAATGACTAATACAAGCCTCTCTAATACAAGACAGGCTTGTTAGCCAGCAGCACTGCCCAGGAACCCAAGCTGCAGCGCTTTGTCCAGGAAGGGGTATTGCTTTCTGCTTCTGGGCATCATAGGTGCTGCAGTCTCGGACTGCTTCCTGACATATAGTCTGGTTTTCCTACTCCCACCTCAGAGAAGCTCACAGGTGATGCCCACTGGACTGCCAGCCACCTAGCCTTGCTTTCTCACACAGAGAGGGAGGGAATCCAGCTCTGCATCTTTGCTAAATTACAACTTTTCACATACCTGCGTGGCTGCAAACACACACTGAGCATGGCACAGTCTGGAACAGTCATCCCTCACATACATCATGCAGAGCAAAACAAGATCAAATACATTAAAGTACACTTTTATCTGTAATCTGTTCTAGTGCAGCTGCCTAAAGGGAGAATAACAGAATAAAATAAGTAGATTTTTCCAGTTAACATAAATCCAAACCTACTTGCTTATATAGCAAGCCAAATTTTTCTTCTGAAGTCTGCAGTTTTATTTTGGGGCAGGGAGGCATTAATAATCTCATTCTGTATGTTGGTATAAGGACTCCTGATCTTCATTACCTTAATCCTCTTTTTCTGTAATATCTTTGGGTTTGTTGTGCCCCTTGAAAAGCAGCCTGCAGTTAGCACGGTGGGCTGCCCGCAGGGCTGGCAGCGGTTGTCGAAACTGCGGTCTGAACCTGGTGGTTGCAGTGGGTCCCACTGCAGAAGCCGTCCCGCCTGTACTTCGGCTGAGAAATAATTAAGCTTCTAAAAATCAGGACTCAGGCTGAATGCCTCGCCCCAAATTTTACTTTCCTGTAACTGCTGCCAACTGGGTTTCAGCAGCAGAGCTCCACTTGCCAAGCCTTCCCTGGCTCCGAATTCTTCAAGAATTAGGGCCACCCCTTTTCCACTCATCTCCTGCACTGGTATCACCCACGGCTGCTACTTGCTGCCTCTCTCCCTTCCAAGCAGCCGGAGTTTGGGCAGCACGGAGCTTTTAACAGCTCCATTAATCGGTACAGGTGGTTTTTACAGGTTGCTCTGCCTGAAGCGAACATGCCTCTCTGTGCCTTGCCATGCCCATGCAGGGTGACTGGCTGTCCCCAGCCAAAGTGACACACACCCCTGCTCAGGCTGGGCTCTCTCTTTGTGTGCTGGCAGGGCATCCTCTGGTGGTACAGAAGTGCTTTCCTTCTCTTTGAAATAGCCCAAACTTACTGAGCCCTTGTCTGCAGAAGACGTGATTTAATAGGGGTTTGTGGTGGGGGCTGAGTTTATGAGAGGGTAAAAAAAGGCTTTTTCCTCTCCGGCAGCTCTCCAAGATCCTTCTGACATAATTGCTGACTGCTGCCAGGATTGGTTTTGTTGTAATATTAATGATCTCTCTCTGGTTAGCCTGAGCTTCATATACACGTCTTTAATTATTCAGGTAAAAATAGCCAAGGTATAGCTGCAACAGAGTCATGCTGTGTTTCGGTTTGGATTTAGAAGAGGAGTTAATGATAACTTTAATAACAAACAAAGGTACAAATACATAGGAAATGCAAACCATCCAGAATCTGAACTACTTCTGTGCCATACAGAAGTACCTATATTTAAATCCCCATCAAGTGCAATTGCAGCAGTTCCCCAGGGTTTCCCTTGCACTTTCTGGTAAATAAAGCCACTTTCTGAGGTGATGTGCACCCCGAGACTGCCCCGAGTGATGTAAAGAACTCGGGATTCTTTGCTTTCACCAAAACAATTGGCTTTGCATGAAACTTCCTGCTTTCTGCTGGTGGAAATTCTCAGGCTGGCAGCTGAGCATAGCCAACAGCTACTCAGCTGGCAGACCTACAGTCCCAAAATTCTTTAGTTGGTTTTAATTTTATCACACTGTTTTATAAGGTTTTTTTTGACAACCGTCATTATGTCATGGGGGCAGTTACACACATTTAGAGTCAGATCTTTCGTGTAAAACTTTCTTGGAGTATAGTGTGGGGAACCAGCTATGGACGGCTGCCGTAGTCCAGTGCAGTGGCTCCCTGCCTTTGCCCGTTTGTGAGTGCTCTCCTGAGCATCCTCTGATCAGAAGAAGGAAGATTTGCTGTACGTAAGGCCGTGACCTGGCTGGCGTCTCAGGTCATTTTTGATTAACGACATAGATGTGTGAAGTTTTTGCAGATATCCTTACACAAATTTCCTTTCCTTACCATATATACTCTTTTCAGAAGATCTATATGGTCTTCAGATTTCACCCTGTTTTGAGTAAGAAGTGGTGTTTTCTGTGGGAAGGTGTCTGCAGCAGCTAGTGCTTTTATCTCTCTCTGGTTACCACCTGAGGCTAGCTGCTAGCATTGTGAATTAGGTACGCGATTCTCTGCGAGCCGAGGCAGAGAGCCCAAGCAGCATCAACGGCTCTTTATGCTAAACACAGCAGAAATAGTAGTGAAAAACAATCCGGTTCCTTCCCCAGGCAGCTCACAGTTTAGTGAAAGACTACAAGCAAGCAACCAGCAAGTGGGAAGAATGGAAAGCATGAGAAATCCAGGATAACAGCTGGTGACACAAACATCTGGGTTTAGGGCTTTTAAAGCAAACAAAAATACCTGTTCTATTCCAGGTTTTTCTGTACTGGTTTGAGTTCACTTGACAGTTCTTGAAACAAATAGGTGAAGGGAGGGGATTGTCCCCCTTAGGGGACGTTTCTAGTGGTCTCCCCCATAAATCTGTCCACATACTTTTTCTTTCAATTCACTGTTGGTAAAATTTGAAACAACAGTCATAGTTGTAGTAACTTGATCAAAGCTGGTAACTTGGTTAGGGAACTCACTCAAGCCGCATACTTTAACATGCCTAAACACACAATGAGGAACAAAGACCGCTGGTTATCTGCTCCGGCTCCACATTTTTCCGTGTCACTCCCCTCCTCTCATGCACGAACGCTACACACCACGCTGCGTGCACGGCCAGCGGAGCAGACTCCTACGCAGAACAACAACATCGGGCAGAAAGAGAATGATGGTGTTCCTCCTGCAGACAGAGACCTCCACTGAAATGATGCAACAATTTCCACTCTCACAGTTCAGAAATGATTACCACAAAATTTTATACTAACTCAGAAATGCTGTAGAGATAATCTCAGACCATTCACCTAAGAGAAAATCAAGGGGTGACTTGACTCAAAACCGCAGCTGGTAAGAGGTCCTTAACCTACAAAATGAAGATGTTAGGACATCACTGGCTGGGTTCTGAGGTTAGACCACTTCAACTGATGAAATTTTCTATTTCTTTTACTTACCGACATAGTGGGTTCTCCACCACTAACTCTTTACATGAAGATGAATCCTCTTCTCAAATCCAAGCTATAGCCCAAAGAAATACTATAAAGCAGAACTTACTGTCATGGAAGCGATCACACTAAATAATCCTTTTTAGTATTAATACCTATGAATTACTATTACTTCCATTATAAATTAACTATATTCTTCCAGGCATCATCAAATCCATCATGAAACTTGGATCCCAAGGCAACATGCAGATATAGCAAAGCAGCAAGAATACAAATACGTAAACCAGTAATTTAGCCCTCCAAACATCTACAGCAGGAGAAATGGAGGAAAAAAAAAAAGGTTTAATTTTCATCACTGCAAGCACCTCACTCCCCATATACAAACTGAAAGAAAAAGAAGAAATAGAAGGAAAGAGAGACAGCCATGGACACACACACAAGACATTTTATTTAGAAAGTTCTATTTCAGCACTTTTCCTTACCCAGCACTAGGACGTTAAGACTGAGAAGGTACAGCACTTCAATTCCAGGACACAACGACCACCTATTATTTTTCTAGCATAATGCTCTGGTCGCTTAGTAAAGTTTTACCTGCACCTCTACCTCCCTTTATCTGGGCAGAGGAAGAAAGTTCAAATAATAGGCACAGACACAAGTACCTTTACGGGGAAGAGGCTTCTGACAGCTGAGGCACTGTGGTCTACGAGACGACTCTTCCGCTGCACAGTTAGCTCACACCAATTGCAGCAATGGCATGACCTGATAGAAAGGGTTGTTCCTCATGTTTGTTTTCTCCTCTCAGGCAGAAGGCATAATAGAGACAACAAGTGTTTGCGTTTTTAAGTGTTTCATGTATCTTAGCTGAGTAACTTAAATACTTAAGGCATTTTATTTATCATACATCGCTGTGTTTTCGAACTCTTTCTGTGTTTAAGCTATTATTCCATGGAGATCCGAGTCTTCCTGGTAGGACTGAAAATGTCATCACATATAAGAGCTTCCTCCAAGCTCCTGACAGAATAATTTGCATTTCCCTGTCCAACAATTTGAAACTACTTCCTTATAAAAACATTTACTCTTTAAAATCTTTGCTCATTTGAGTCATGAAAGATTGCTGAGATAATGGGCACTTGTTTCTTTTTTCTGAGACTGCCCAGAAATATTTAGCCAAAAATAGCATAAACCTTATTCATGCAAACAGGAAGCTTGTTGTTTCAAAAGATTTTATTATGTCCATCTGCATAAAACCTTCTTTTCTGTTTCTGGAGGCAGTCCATCACCACACTTCTCAGTCACATGGCAGTGCCAGCTGTGGCGGAGGGCTGTTCGCTTTCCATCTCCGACACAGCATCTGCTGGGCTCGACTGTCCCTGCGCCCCAGACTTCACAGCGTGCATTGCATAGTTAACGCTCGTGCTTTCCATCCAGCTCCACGACCCCGAAAGGGGATTAAATAACATCCCATTCACAGTCTTGACTGAGAAGCCATCTAGAAAAAAAAAAAGAGGCCATAAAGCAACTGATGATCTTAAATACTGTAAGTCACTGCAACATCACACCATTTAGAACAGCGAGTGTGAAACAGCTCAGTCTTCCCCCGAGCTGGGGAGCAGTGCTTCACGAGCTGGCCTTGGTCAGACACCACCACAAGGAGTGGCAACAGGCCTCGCTGGTGACAGCAGGTCCTGCTATTGGCAGCAGCAGCTCTGCGCCAGGCCACGTGGCATCAGCACACTATATGGTGAGGCGCTGCAAAGTGGCATGCTGGAACCTCTAACTGCACATCGCCACATCTGGGCGACTAGTAACATTATCTGTAGGTGGAGACACTCCTCAGACTGACATCATACACTTCAAAATGCGAATCTAAGCGTATCTTTGGAAGGATTCTGCAGATTCGCCTTAGGAAGAGGCAGAAGACTGCCATCAAGGACTTGGTGCAAGTAAAGAGTGGTTTAGCACTCCCTGCTGAGCAGCTCTCAGTTCACTGCATGGCTCTGCTGTGTCCCACCAGGACACATGAGGAAAGGCAGAAAACAAACACCCTATCAAAACAAATCCCTCCACTGCACCTGCTTCTCTGTTTGAAGGGAGAATGGAAAGAACCACCACGGTGTCAAACTGTATTAGTCATGTTCCTTACGGCATCACTGCAAAGTGCCAGGAAAGACCTTGCCAATAGTACAGCTCAAGTCATACTTCAGCTTCTTTACAGTGAGCTAAAGCAAAGAGAAAAATTCAGTGACAGTGTTTTAAAACACCTGCAGGGAAGGAGGACAATGGGTAGAACTCTTCCCAGCTCCGTGCTTTGTCTGTTTGAAAAGCAATCAAACCAGGGCGATTTAATTACTTTTTCGGATCAGTAGCACAGAGTTTCTCAAGAACTAATGAATCTGTGGTAGGTTTCACCTTCACATTTTTGAAGAAATCTTTTAGTAACGTAATATGAGTAAAGAACATGGAGCAGCAACCAAAAATAAAACCACCTACTCCCAAAGGGAAGACGCCAAACAATGCAGTGGCAGCAGTGCAACTCTCAAATGCCAGTACAGTTATTTTCTCAGACCTGATCTGGAGCACATGAATCACTTCAGGGTGTCCATTCTGTCACAACAGGATGGAAAACCCTGGAATTTTCATTTAGGCTATCAAATGGAGGGCAGCTATAACAGTGATTTTGTCCGAGGGATCTCTGCATTCTTAGGACTCCGCTTAGTTCACTTATTTTATGCAAAATCCGGTCAGCAGTAGTGTCTTTAAAGCAGAAATAACGGTCGTAATACAGGACTGGTAACTCGCACAGGAACAGCTGTGCGTTGTTGCTAGCACTCACCCCACCTAGCTTATCCCCTCGCCAGTTCTACAGGGGACATACGGGCATCTCTCCGCACTCCCACCATCTTCCTGGAACTTACGTGACTCCAGGAGGCGCCCCAGCTCTTCGGGGGGAACAAACTTCTCCCACTGATGTGTTCCTTCTGGTACAATGCCCATTATTTTTTCAGCAACCACAATTCCCAGGACATAGGACAACTGTGTTTTATTGATTGTAGTAATGAATAAAGAACCTTCAGGCTAATTAAAATATTAAAATATTCAATTAGAAGAATATAAAAAAATACAGCTAATCACATTAAAACACATAATTTGCCTCTCTACAAGTCCACATGCTGCAAGAGTAAGAACTAATTTTGTCCCAGAATAGGTACTTACAAGTATACCATTTAAATTTAATAAAGAATATAATGTTCTAACAGTGTGACTCAGTAGTTATCAAAGAATCAACATAACCAAGACCATGTCCTTGCCCAAAAACCATCTAGCAAAGTCACTGATAATGTAACAGGAAATGGAGAAATTAAAAGTTATATAAGGTATATTCAATTTCTATTATAAAAATAAACTTTCAAAATTAAAGCCAAAGTAAAATGTGCAAACACTGCCTAGTGCTTGAGTCTGCTGAATGCCGTGCTTGCTTTAATGATTTCAAGGGCAAAAAACAAAGTCAGAAAGTGCTTAAGAGACTGTTTGGCAGAAACAAAGGATAATTTCTATCCTCCCAGCAGGCTAAAAATTAGTTAAGTGTTCCTTTCAAATAATCTATATTCCTTCTGATGACCAGAAAGATAAATCAAGAGATTAAAGGAAAGCTGCTGCTTGTGTACTGGGTCCACCACCCTTCTTTACAAATGAAATAACATCAACAGGAGTAAAACACCACCTGATTATCTCCAGGCATAATTCTGACCCTTTAAAAGGAATCCAGGAGCGCACCTCATGTGATGCGAGAGCCGGAACAGAATCTTGTGACTCAGAAACACCATTACAGTCAGTTTCAAAGCTGTCTGAGCCTCAGCCGCCCATTAACAGCAGCCCTGCCATGTTTTCTCTCACCTGGGTGAAATCAGATGCCACCAGGTTTCTTAAGGTCTTGATGCAAAGCAACACTGCAATGCCAGGCAATGCCCCAAGGTGGGGTGGGGAAATAAATTTCCTTTAACTTTCATTAGTGAAGTTGGGAAGATGTATTTGCATCACGGAGGAGAATGGAAGGCGCCTCTTGAGCATGGTTCAGACTTCAAGGTGGAGAAGTGAATGAGGATGTAGGTGTTTTCACATTCCCTCTAACGAAAGCCTTAATAATAAAAGGGAATAAGTGTTCCCAATAATGAAAGCAAGAACTCTCTTACCTTTAACACCTGAGAGCAACACTTGATAAACATTTCAAGGTCAGCCACATGCTCCACTACTTCAGAAGCTACAATTACATCAAAGGTTTCAATAGACTCTTCCACAATCTGCTCCAGTGAACTGGACTTGTACTGTATTCTCTCGGCCAGGACTGGATCAAATGACTTGTGCTGATCTGCTGTTCTAATGTTGTCCTCCAGAGGATCAATTCCAGTAACTGAAGCTCCCAGTCTACCTAAAGGCTAATAATACAGAGTTTAATTTATTCTCTGCGTGAAAACAATTTACTTAAAGATGTCTGCAACTTTGCATTGTACTCACAGGACGCAGAAAACATCCATCAGAGAACGAGACAAACATCAATAAGTGATGAGGTCTGATCTGGCAGCTTTATTTGGAATGTTCATTAAAGGAAGAAAACCCTTAGATTTGGGGGATGTGGTGTTAATTTTCTTAAAAAATTATAGACTGGAATATACACATTTAAATTGTCTTTCAGAATACACTGTTCTGTATCCTCAAGATTTCCTCCTCAAACAAAGGGGAAAAATCAACACAGTATAAAGGGGGAAAACAATGCTGTATTTAATTACTGTCACTACTTTCTTCAACATCTACCCGTAATGGTAAGTCCTCATATCTTTTTAATGGTTACTTAATATATGATTATCTCTGGGACTTTCTCACTGCTGAGAACTAAACACGGATGTTTACTAGGATAGCATCAGACTTGGCTGTCACTCAAGTCTCTCCAGTGTCTTCTTACTCATAGGTTAACACCTCAGCCGTCGCCTCTTCTGAAACTGAAACAGGCTGCAGAACACGACCACGTGTATGTTATTCCAACCTGAAATTCACCGTCTGTTCAGCCTGAGAAGGTGATGCAGCACACCAACTCTGCCAGCCCTGCTGGAGAGTGGGCTCTCACAAGACTGCAGGACTTTGGTCAGAATGAAAGGGAAAAAAATAAAAAAGAAATAAAATAGAAAACATAGAGCGAGACCAAGGTCCCTTTGTAACACCTTGTTTAAGATCTGCAATCCTAAATTTCTAAACCAGCCCTAGTCTATTGATAGCATACAGCACTGTACAGAGCCAGCGCGGCCGAAGGATTCCACCACACAGTTACTTCTCAGCCCCAAGCCTGTGCAGGCTCCTCTGGAAGCAGCTGCAACATCAGCCCCTGCATCCGCAGGATCTCTCCTGACAGGAGGGAGGAACCTGTCGGGTGTTTTGACATTCCTTTGATCTCATGGGAAAAGCGTGGAATAAAGGCAAGAATCCACACCCTCAAACTAAAAAAGGGAAGATAAGAAATTCAAATAAGTTAAAGTGTAAGAATGTTTGTAATAGCAAATATGTCCTTGGTAATGAGGAATGTATTGTTGCCTAGGCCCATAAATTTAAAAAAAAAAGGGAAAAAAAAAATTGTCACACTGTGACTGGCCAGCAGAATACTCAAAGACTTCCGTGTCATTCTTCCCCTCTCCTTTTCTTCACAGTGTTTGAAATCTTATTTTTCTGAACCTCAGAATTTTAGAATTTCTCATTGCCAACTCCCTCCTTTTCTGCAGACCACCACCACAATGCCAAACAGATATTCTGTGGGGTCTGCAGAGCGCACTGCCCTTCAGAACATGCAGTAACTGATCTACCGTAGAAGAGAAAAGCTCCTCCTTGGAGGATTAGAAATTAAGCAGTGTAGTAGCAAAACAATTCAAATACTTTGTACGCTCTTTAACGAGAGAAACCAGGGCAGACTGTTCCTTACCTCGCTTAGCAGCCCACCGCCACAGCCAACGTCGAGAATCTTTACTCCAGAAAGTGGACTTCCCAGGTGATAATTACTACGCGTGCTCAGCAGAGTATCTCTGAAAGAAAAGGGATGTGATGAAGGGAAAACACACACGGGGGTTTAGCAGATGTAACACGCAGTTATCTTAAGCACTAGTAATTGTTTTTCTGAGGCTATGCAAAAATACCACATAGAAAAAAGAAATCCGTCTTCAAAACCATACCTAATAAATGGCACTCTGATGTCATTCATAGAATGAAGGGCTGAATATTCTCCTTCTTCGTCCCACCACTTATGCGCAAGGAGCTGGAATTTTCTCATTTCCGTTGAATCCACTGATGAGTGGGACGCACTAAAAAGTCTCTTCACAGCGAGCCTAAATAATTAAAGCTGAATGTCATGAAACTAATCCTGATATTTCATGTCAGCTGAAATATGGGAAAAACAAATTCTCCATCAGAAAATTTAAAAAAAAAAAGATAACAAAGCGATTTTATACACCGTATGTGTAATGCATCTTCCCAACCAGATAGCTGCACACCTCTAATTTTTAAGCTAGTAATTAATTAAAAAAATTAAATAAAAAAAATTAATTAAACAAAAATAAGCCACAGCAAACATTCAACATCTGTGAGATTAAAAAATTACTTTGTGTGACACTGTCACAAAGTAAAATTAAATTGTTATTAAAAAAATGGTAGTCCTTGTCACGCAGGATTACTTTAGATACGGTACTTACATGCTGCTTTTTCTTTCAGTCGGAGAGACGGGCAGAGTACTACTGGATTTCAGCTGCCTTTTCCAGCGGTGGTTGTGAGGGGTCGCGAGCAGGCCTGTCTGAAAAGACAGATCAGCATGGGCATCTGCATAAATAAAAGAAAGGCAACCGAATGGAAAACCTCAGCTTCATGACAGCTCACGAGCAAAGCCCCTCATTTAACAGCGCTGCTCTAGACCACCCCAACCATGCAACCCTTTACACATTTGCTCGCTGTAGTACTAAGGGAGCGCGTGGGGATTGAATAAATAAAGGAGCACACACTCGTTCACCACCCCAGGACTTCTCCCATTCTCTACGATGACGTTTTTCAGAGCCTGAATGAAAAAGAACTTTTAATGCAGGTGAAATGTTTTGGCTAGTGAGAATTTCACCCAAATTTTCACCCTCTGACCACACAAACAATTGTATTTATCAATGCTGAGCTCCCATTCCTGTTTCATTACATACTGGAATAACAAACACACAGCTGCGCGCTCACTCCGTGCTGCACGACTTGGTAAGGAAACGCGAGTGAGAAAACTGCGCAGGCAGTGCAGAGACCGGCCAAAACCAGCACCTTGCACACCGTTCTCCACACCTGCTCTGCCACCATAC
>NW_010407718.1:4657-8783 GCF_000710305.1 Buceros rhinoceros silvestris | reverse complement strand
ACTGTTGTTATAAAGTGAAGGTGTAAAAAAACTTCACTCTGCACTTTGGAATAAATTATTCGGGCCCTTGATATAGGAGGTTGCGTGATAAATATTTTTAACTAATTTAGATGTTCTGCAGCTAGTGACATTCACAGAGTTTCTTTATAACTGTGGAAGAACCTCAACAAAGATCATTGCTTTTAATGTTTCGGTGTGAAGAAAACTGGGTAGTGTTAATTTTTCAGAAAAGTAAAACCTTAGGGAAGTGTTTATAAATACTGTGCATGCAAATCTGAGGCACCAGAGTGCAACGATTAGGATGGTTCGTGACGCTTGACATTTGGAAAGGAAGTTGGAGTATTTTACGCAGGAAATTATGTACATCGTGGGTACTGTGAACTGACTAAGAGAGGTGTTAGGCAAGGTTTTTAACTGACAGGGTGAGAGAAGGGAAGAAGAAAAGCTTATTCTATATGTTGAATAGATGGCTGGTCCTAATTAAGTACTTTTGCCTTGGTAGACATGGTTTTCATATCTTTATGCTCTAATTTAGTTATTTAGTTTTCTGTTGCAGAGCAACTCAAGGTATAATTTTTTTTTTTTTTTTTTTTTTCCTGGAGAGCTTTATGTAACTGTTCTTTTTTCCCCCCTCACCTTGATGAGTCACTCTTGCTGTAGAAAATTTATTCCGGTTTTGGTTGTTATTTCAGTGCTTTCATTTGTCTGAGGTGAGATTGGGTCATGATGGCTCGATGGAGAAAAAACTCACAGTGTTGAATAGATAACTGTATATGATGAGTCTTACTGTCAAATTATTGTGCATTGCAAGTGCTTCTTCTGGTGTTGTCTGAAATAGCTTCAGTGTCAGAGGCAGTTTTTCATTGCAGATAATAAGGTTCGGACTTCTTAAACATCACTCAAAACATAAAATACCAGAAATCCCGGTTAGAAGACAAAATATTTAGTGTTGCAGTTATGAAAACACGTGAAAATGGAGATGCCCATATAAATTTCTCCACTGTGTGTTTACTCTTTTTTGCAGGCACTATCCTGGTTGACAATATGCTGATCAAAGGGACAGCAGGAGGGCCAGACCCCACCATTGAACTCTCCTTGAAGGACAATGTAGACTACTGGGTCATCCTTGATCCTATCAGGCAGATGTTATACCTAAATAGCACTGGCCGAATTCTGGACAGAGATGTAAGTTTGGGACTTGCTCTTTGTTTTCTTTTCTCCCCATAGACATCAATTTCTAAATCTGTGTCTGCTCATTGAAAGGCCACAAACGCAGGACCTGCCTCTAGAACGTAATAGCTGCATCTATCTTTTGTCCCCAGATGGATGTGAACAGATTAATCTGATTCTTTATTAGGACTTGCTGGAAGCACGCAGAACCTTGACCGTGTGCACAATTATTGTATGTGAACGAACACACTAAAGACCAAACAAACGGATGCGTGGGTTGGCAGAAGTGTGTATCGAACCAAACTTGTTTACTGAATCAAAACCAGTTTTATTCTGGTTTGCTGTGTTTGTTTGGAAGAAGTGCTGCTCACCTCACGTCCCATGGCACTTACTAAAAGCCTACTCTAGCCGCGTACACTGATTTATGAGATGTGAGAGCGCACACAAAGGAATTGTGACTATTTCAGTTCACTTATGAAGCTTGACATGTTCAACTGATAATGTGCTACTTTACACTCCTGTTTTTTAAGGCAGCATGAAATTTGTGCGGTATGCTTGCTCCTAATAGCATTCAAGAAAAATTGTCAGGCTAAGTTTGATTTTATAAAAAGAGAGATTAACAATGCAAAATAAATAGGGGTGTTCTCATCTGTGCTGATTTCATTGGAGAGAAACCCTTGGAAAACAGAGACATTTTCTCACAGTGTTTGAGCATTGCTGCAGTTCATCAGACTTTGAAAAGAAAATCGACTCAAACGTGACTGTAATCAACACAGAAAGAGCGCTTTAAAGATCAGGCGTTCTCCTTGGAGTGCAGGAAGGTTTGTTTTGTATTAGCTTGATTGATTAATTTGTCTGCTTCGTGTGTTTTGAGATACGTTCATTAGTACCAGAAACAACATACAAATTTTTATTCATTTCCATTTTTATTTTAAAAGACTAATTGAATTTAGCTGTTCTTAATTGAGTTTTAAGTCACAAACTGTTTTCCTATGCGAGGCAAAGGTAAGTGGCACAAAGCAGGGCAGAATGGACACGGTGGCAAATGACTGCTCAGTGCGTTGGCAGTGTCAGCTTTTTAAGGTGCCAAATGACCGGCTGCCTTTGAGCAGAGAGGTGCTGGAGCTTGTTGGGCTTTGCGGTTTTGTTTTTAAGTCTGGGCAAAAAGCGAGAGCTCCTAGAGAGGCTTAAGAACCACTCCAAGGAATGTAGAGTCAACTCTTCATCAGCCGGCTTTGTGTCAGGTGCCAAATGACCGGCTGCCTTTGAGCAGAGAGGTGCTGGAGCTTGTTGGGCTTTGCGGTTTTGTTTTTAAGTCTGGGCAAAAAGCGAGAGCTCCTAGAGAGGCTTAAGAACCACTCCAAGGAATGTAGAGTCAACTCTTCATCAGCCCACACAAGTCTGCATATGGCATTGGGAAACAAAATTAATTCCTGCTAGATCAGTGCTAGTTCTTTTTTCAATGCCTCTTCTTTACATTGGTGTTTCGTTAAAGAGTTATTGGGGGTTTTGGTTTTCTTTTTTTTTTATTAGGAACTGTAGTTTTACCCCTAGTGCCGTGGTGTTGGGTAAAATTACTCATTTGCATTTATTTGAGCTGGGATATGAAAAGAAAAGCTGAGATTTCAAGTAATTGAGATTTCAAGTAATTGAGATTTTGGGTGTGGCTTCTTCTGTGGTCTCAATGAGCTGCTGTAAATCACAAGCCACAGGCAATGGAGGCAACCCCCAAAAACCCCACTGATTGAGTGAAAATGTGAAATTTCTGTCATGGACTTGATTAATACGGCTTTTATTTAAAGGCCGTTTCCAGCCTTCAGAACCAGAGCTATACTAACCCCTCCAATGCATTTCATTCAGGAGCGCATGCAGTTTCTGGTTGGTTGGTTGGGTTTTTTGACAAAAAAAAAAAGACACTTTTTTTATCTTCCATGTTAAAACCATGTGGAACTTTATAGTGCCAGTAAAATCTGGGGTGTTATTAAGCTGAACCTAAAATTCACTCTTTTATTACAGAGAAAAAATTGTAGTCTCTAATTCACCAATTGTGCATATACAATTGCGTTCAATCTGTTGGGATCCTCTTCCCGTTTTTCTCTCCAGTGTGCCACTTGTCAACTCCCTGCTGATTGAGTTAGCCTGTTCCTGTTCTTTTTTTATTACTTTTCTTGAAAGGAAATCTTGTTAGATTCCACTGATTGTTTTTACTATGAATGACAGTATGTTTTCCAAACAAAATCAGATAAAAAGAAAATTCCAGACTTTTCTTCCACAGCTTGAAGGATGAATAGCCATAAATCAGAACTGAAAGCAAACGGAACTGCTAGAAGGTGTTGGGATGATTTGTCCCCAGTATCATAAACAATTTGTTCCATTATGCCATTATGTATTTACATTTATTGAGTATAAATGCCTGTAGGTGACTGATGGGTGTTGGTTTAAAGACCTGCTTTTAAATCGAAGCACTGACCCAGCAGGTGCTGCGTGTATGTGATCGTAATGTCGATCCTGCGCTCTCCTATTTTACCAGAGGTGGCAAACTGTTTTTTCCATGTTTTTGTGAAAAAGATCGGATCCAGAACACCATGTATTTACATACCTATCATTACAACTAATTACGTTTTTCTTGGGCATTGCTAATAACTCTAGATGAGTTCATAGTATTTGAGGTTTGTTAAAGATCGCCTAAAAATTCTTGGATCTTTTCCAAGGAATGCCAGCTTGAAAAATAAATGGAGATTATAATGTTGGAGGTGTGATTTAGGTTACAGATGGTATTTGGCAAGTTTCTACCTGTGTCAGAAGTTCCACTGATAAAAGTAAAGCCACATCATAGCTGCCTGCAGATTTTTACAACAAAGAGAATTGACTTTTAGTTAAAAGCTGAGGCCGTACTTCCTCACAGAGAAGTGAGGAAGTTGAGTGAGTTACCCTCCAAAGTTGAGGGTAAATGTGT
>NW_010407718.1:0-4565 GCF_000710305.1 Buceros rhinoceros silvestris | reverse complement strand
TGTGTAGTGAAGAACAGAGATTTCATGTAAGATCTCGGTGACACCATAAAGCCCCTTTTTTCCCCAGTCTGCTGACTCTGAAAACTGATTAGTGCCAAAGTCTGAGGGGTGAAGTAAGCCATGTGGTTCTAAAATCCATTCTAGCAAAATGGGGGGCAGGGGGAATCCGTCAGTCGAAGAAATTGTAGCATTTAGAATGAGTGAAAACATAACGAGGCAGATATATAATTAGGGTATAATTGTGAGTGTACAACCTGTTTGCGTTCACTGTACAGAACAGTATGGCATAGGCATCCTTAAATTACATTTTTGAGTTGTTTGTTTTCTGGAAGACTTTCAGGCTAAGTAAATACAGAATTTTTTTTGTTTTGTCCCTTCCCATGCTTTCTCACTCTCTACGAGTGAGGTGTAAAATTGAGAGGGACGTGCTGTCAATATTTTACATGCAGGACTGTTGCTTCAAATATGTAAATTAGCCCTTGCTGTGGTGGGAACATCGGGAGTAGAAGTCATGCTGGAATCATGTATTTCCATAGCACTCTCCCTGAGTTTCTGTTTCAGCCCAAGGTGCCTTTTCCTTTATTCTTCTTACAATTGTTTTCCTAACTCAGGTAAGTAGTAGTGGCCTTTCCAGCTTAAATTTCTGAACCCATTCGTTGAGTTTGGGAGTCATTTTTGTTTCAATATTAGGATGCTCACTGGAGTTAAAACAACTGGGCTCTGGATTGTCTACACTTAAAGGTGACTAAGTTGTTTCTATATGGCTTGGTAAATGCAAGTGGTAGCATATTGAATTTATTTCTGACTTGACCTTTCAATTCCAATAAAGGTTAAAATGTGTGACATTTTCTAGGTATCTTTCAATGATCAGATGATGTTCAAAAGACGTGCTTTTTTTGTTGGTGTTCTCACGGGGCGGGTGTGTGAAGGGCTAATTGTGCAGGTTTTTTTTTTATTTCTGTGTTAGCACATAGAGCTGGCAAAGCTTGGTCTGTAAAATACAGCTTTGAGACATGTAGGTATACTTGAAATATTGCCCGCATGAGGTATAGTCACGATGCTGCTGGAGAAGCAGCTTTTTAATCCAGACATAGAACATTAAACATAACGCAGGCAGGCTGATGGGCTCTAAGTGAACCTGGGCAATACTAACAGAAGTGGAAAATTGAACTGTTAGTTCAGGTTATGACTACGCATGATAAAAATGTATTTTCACTTACAGCCACCGATGTCCATTCAGTCCATTGTGGTGCAAGTCCAGTGTGTCAACAAAAAGGTTGGCACCATTATCAACCACGAAGTGCGGATTGTGGTGAGAGACAGGAACGATAATTCGCCTCAGTTCCAGCAGCAGCGATACTATGTGGCAGTAAATGAGGTCAGAAACACATATTTTTCTTTCTCTTTCATGTGGTGTCATTGCTAAATGCCAGCTCCTCCTCAGTTCCTTCACTTCTCATTGCAAAACCGGGTAAATTTGGTTGTTTTAAAAGCCCTTACATTTCCAAAGTAGAAAAATGCAACACGTTCACTGTGCTTCAGCTTTTAGCATGTAAGCTGTTCTTTCTTTTTCTTAACGAATACGAAGACAGGCACGCTTTTCATCAGGATGACTGTGATATTGCAGACTCTGGAGCCGCCTCTCAGTGAGTAAAGCATTGATTTCCCTCGAATTTACCAAGTGTTTTACTGCGTTACGCAGTTATATCAACAAACCTGGAATGTATTTATGAAAAACAAATGTAAAGAAAATAGATCAAAAGGTTTTAGTAACAGTATTGAAGCTTGACATAGTACAGTTCTGGGTTATTGCTATTTTCCTTTATTAAATAATGTCTGTGAATGGAATTCTTTTGCTTTATTTTTTTATGGAATAGAGAGCTGTGGATTGGACCTTTCCATATTATTTGAGGGAAAATTTTCATTTCTTTCTTGAGCTGGTACAACCCAATTTTGCTTTACAGTTAAGTTTTTTATTCTATTAGGGATTGAATAACCTGTACAAATATTATTGATATTATTGAATTATTGATTGAATAACCTGATTGAATAACCAGTACAAAGGCTCTGTGTCAGCAGTAAGCTGGTATCCTGGGGCTTTAGTAGTAAGAAGTGGAAATGAGAACTTGTATGCAGAAGTGGAAAAGTCTAGGCTGAAACTAAGAGGCGAGTGGAAAGATGGGTCCTTCTTCTACAGGTGAATATTGAAAGCATTACAGTTACACTGAAGAAAATAAAGCTGTTTAAATAAGTAGCGTACATCGTGTCCCTGTTGAGGCTTGGGTTTGGGTGCGTTTTTTCCTGTGAAAGAGTATGACCGCTTTCCTGTTCATTGATTTTTAGTAGAACTGATTTGCTATTTCAAAAAAAAAAGTAGTTTTGGTGTTTTGGAGATGTAGCTTTTCAATGTGTCTGCATATTATTATGATTACATCATTGCTCCAAGTGATCAAGCGTGTGGTGATGTGCAGGACATCTCGTAGGTGCCAGGAAAGGAGTGGGAGAGTTGGCTGATGAGATTAGGCCTAATTAAACCAAAAACATGAAGGAAAAAACCAAACCCCACATGTTATTTTTGAACAGAGACTTGAAATTGAGATAAGGATATAAAGGTTTTCCAAACTTGCGGCTCTCCTGACTGGTGACACCTTTTCAATCAAGATTGTTTCTCTTCAGACCAATTTTTGTCAAGCCATGAGTCGGTGTTTCTTACCCCCAGAATTTGGAAGTCACAAAATATCATCTGTATGAGTACCAGCAAAGTCCTCTTTATGCTTTTAAATTCTTTTCATGTTGGCCTTTACATGATAATTGTAATTTCTGTGAATCTGCAGACCTGCTGTAAAGTGCTTCTTGTCTTGAGTAAAGGCAACATAAACATTAGTCTGAAGTGCCGTGGTGCAGGTCCCAGGTCTCTTCCAAGACCTGCATCATTTTTGCAGTACACCTGAAGGCAGGTATTATGTCAGTGCTGCAGTACTAAGGAAGCAAGGATTTTCCATCATGCGAAAGACGTCCAAAAGGCAGGGCAAAAAACACACCACTTAGCTAAATTTTGGAATATAAATAATTCTATGTTCCCAGTATGTGCAGTCATTTATTTGCATTATTATCGGGGCAAAGTACAATGTTGCTCTCGTCACCAGTTGCAGTCCTGATTTAATTAGCTGCTTTGTTTCCTTTTATCACTGTTATGCTTATGGCTTCTGACATGGCACCCCTGTGCCCTTCAGCCGTACCCCGTGGGTTAACACTCTCATTAATTAACAATAAAAAGTGCACAGAGCATCTCAGGCTTTCTCAAAGGTTTCTGTGAGTGAATACATGTTTTAGTTTATTCTGCTGGTAATTGGTACTGCCTCTAGTCAGTTTAACCACTGGAGCGCACTGGAATGAGGGGTTTGTGGTTATCTTTTGATTGCCCCTGGTCTTCTGTTTTTAGTCCGCTTGTAAACTAAAAAGTACAGGAATTTCTTTCACATACGTAACGGAGCAAACCGGAGGACAAATGGGTTTGTCCTGTGACATCACTATACCAGTCATGTGAGCATCACAAATATTTCGGATTTTTTCTAGCCAGGATGTTTTGTCTGTGTCAGTTCGAAGACTGGCTTGTTCAGCTGCTTTCAGGAGCTTTACGGGGCTGTAGGTGGCAGTTTCTGCTGCCAGCTGCCGTGCCTCTCTGGCTGTCCTGTCAGTGAGGAACACGTGCACCGTGGCTTTATAACCATGGTACGGTGCTTACACAAAACATTAGGTGGCCTTTCCACGTGTACTGTTTAAGCCATCCTCACACACAGAGTAAGTCTCGGGTTTAAAACTCATGTGTGAAACAGCTTGGCAGCACGTGGGCTTTGTAGGTGTCCTACCTCCCCGAAGCCTTGTGCTTCCCGTGTGCACCTCCTGTAAGGAACCCCTGGGCAAATGTGTCTCAGACACAGAGTAAGTCTCGGGTTTAAAACTCATGTGTGAAACAGCTTGGCAGCACGTGGGCTTTGTAGGTGTCCTACCTCCCCGAAGCCTCGTGCTTCCCGTGTGCACCTCCTGTAAGGAACCCCTGGGCAAATGTGTCTCAGCCTTGAGATTACCCCAAAATGTTTTCAGGGAATAAAGTCTAGGGCTAAGATTTTCCCAGGTAGTCAAAACTGTTATATAAATTACTGGTACCTGTAGTATGAGACTAGTAACTGTGACTAGATTTGACTTTATTGGGTAGTTTTTCAGTTTCAGACATGTCAAGGGATAAAATTATATCTAGGAGAAATATAATAGGTTTTATGTCAAATATTCTTTGTATTTGAACTGTTCACAACATATTGAAAGCAATTTGTAAAAGAAGCTGAGGGCAATTGTAATACCAACATAAATCATGGTTTCACACGTTTCCTCCATTTGCACATTAAAAGATATGGTTTAAAATTTAGCCCGTATTTTCCCAGAAAGTTTATTTGATTTATACCAAAAGGTTTCTCAATTTTTATACTTGATTGGTTAGAAAAGGAGGATGTCTGTACTAGTTAGGCTAACAGCTCCCTCATCATGGCTTGGCTTCGTGGATGAAGGTT
>NW_010407717.1:0-434 GCF_000710305.1 Buceros rhinoceros silvestris | reverse complement strand
GGAGACAACTAGGGATGAACACACTTGATGTAGTGTTCAAGGGAGGTTAAGGGTTGAAAGGCCAAATGTGAATGGGAAATCAGGGAAAAAATAGGAGGAGTTTTCATGTGTCAGTTGTTTTCCTCTGCTCTTCCAAGGGGTGCAGGAGTCAGTTACTGATTGATATTCCAAAAGTTTTTCTGACCTCTCCTCAGTGTAAAATAATATCAATCTCTTTTTACTCGTACTAACATCTAGCACTAGGAGTGTCCTAAAATGCAAACCCATGTATCAGGACTGAATGGCCATCAAACAGACACAAAGTAGCAGCAGACCCCTAGCAGACAAGCAAAAGACCACAGCTCGTGCTAGAAAGCAGGGTTTAAGGCAGAAAAAATGCCTGTGTTTGTTCAAAACATAGATAGTCCATGAACACAAGAGAGAAGAGAAAGATT
>NW_010407716.1:7978-31106 GCF_000710305.1 Buceros rhinoceros silvestris | reverse complement strand
CAGCGTCACCTAACACGAGATGGAACCACGTCTGCATACTCAATGTCAGATGTATTTGAAATTATATATAAATATATTGTTTTATAGAAATACAATGTTATACATAAAGGTAATGTTAAAAAGTACATATTCTCTTTAAGTCCTGGATTGTCAGCTGGTGGAAAGACGGGACTTCAACGTGGTTCCTTCGAAGAAAGAGATGATTCTAGGTCAAGAGGAGACTCAAAGTCCAGCTGTGTCCAGAGAGACATCTGGTCTTTGACCAGTGTGAAGAGGAAGGCAGAGGGGCCGGGCGATGGGATGCCACTGGCCACCTCTTGCTGTGGCAGGGAAGCCTTTTTGGTAGCTGGCCAGCCTGGAGAGAAGGCTGTGGCCACCCTCGTGAGTGGTCAGCGGGAGGCAAGCGAGCTGTCACAGGCAAATGCTGCAGAAAGATCTGGAGAAAAAAGCAGCTGGTCTGGTGCCTGAAGACACGCTGAGGGGCAGGCAGGCTGCCAGCTCCCAGGGGAATGGTTTAGGCAGCTGTGTCCCACAGCTGTCGTGTTTGGACGGAATAGTGCAGCTCCTCATGGAGCATCTTCCCACAATGGCTGCCTCACACAGGATGGAGTGTGGCTGGGAGCTGGGGGTGTCTCCTCACGTCCACTGAATTCTTCAGCAGAGTGGTGACTACAAGTGCCAATTTGCTTTCTGTTCAGCTCTAATTCCCACCCTTTCATTTTTTCCTGGCTGCTCCTGTCCCCATGGTGTGCCCCCATTTTCGACGGGGAAAGAGGATTTGGCTGCTGTTAGGGCAGGTCCTTGGCATCATGGAGGGAAGCAGAGGGCCAAAGTCTGAATAAGGCAGGAAATATTCTTCCTTCTTCAGGAAAATACCACCAAGAAAATGGTTTCAAAGCCTCTCAAAGCGGCCAGAGCAGGAGAGGAGACAGGGATCCCCAGATCGGAGGAACTTTTTAGCAGAAATGGTGGCAAAGGAATAAGGAAGGAAGAGCTTCGGGCTGATGAGAAGACAAAGGATGTGGGTGAATCTGACAGAAGGTTGAAGGGAGCAAAGGTATTTTAATAGCTGGATTTGTGAGAAGTAACTGATAATGTGAAAACTCAGGGCTGCAAGGCTGTAGAAAGAAATGAAGAGGTCGTGTTGTGAGGCTGCAGCCCTGGAGGTGGTGATGGCCCCAGGGCCTTGACTTCTTCAGTTCCCCATGGAAAAGATCACTGGACAAAAATGACTTTTCCTGTTGAGAAAAATTATTTAGATGGGAAATCTTTCACTATCTAAAAGGCCAGGGAGTGTATGACTGATTCAAAATGAAAAATTCTGATAAACCGATGAACTTTAAACAGATTTTGTAAAGTTACACTGGATGCAGAGCAAGTAAAAAATGATGGAATTTATTTTTAATGTTTTTTCCCCTATTGAAGGACAGAGTTATATTAGAAATGAGTGCCTTGAAAAATCAGCTTTTTATGGTAAACAAAGCAAGCTTTTGTAGGAACGTATGAACAACCCTTTCTTGTTAATAGACACTAATTAGTTATGCTTTAGTGGTAACGAAGCGCAATCAGAGGCTGATTGACTTGGAGGTCTGGAAACTGTGGGCTGGCAAAGTCTGTGCTGTCCGTAAGGGTATTTCATGTGCCAGAGCTACAAATCCTGTGAAACAGTCTCTGTTTCAAAGACAGGGCACCTGAGAGAAGCAAGCTGATGCGCACATCGTCTTGGCAAGGTTTTCAGAAAGTCAGTGAAAACTACGAGTGTTTTGCTTTCAGGTGGTGGGCTTTTTTCACAGAGAAGCATTAATCCAGCATCTCCTGACACCAGGTTTGTAATTCCTGCGTGCAATGAGGCTTGGCAAAGAGCCTTGGCCACAGACTGTGTTTATCTGCAGCTTACCAAGAACAGCACATGCGTGTCATGACTAGTTCTGGCTGGGGCCCTTAGCTCTGGGTGTAGCTCAAGATTCCTAGTGGATATTTCTTTCTTTTTTTTTTTTTATTTTAAATCTGTGTGGTTTGTACCAGAGGTATGTTCTATATGCATATGCTTTATTTATCTGGCAAGCTTTCCAATGATAGCTCAAAATACTCTTTAGGGAAACCACCTTTATGTCAAGATTGAAAGGGGAAATCAGAAGCAGGCAAAGCCCTCGGTGAAGTCAGCTATTGCAAATCGGTTAGGGGGAGAAAAAGTTATCTATTCAACCAATTATGTTTTCAATTAAATTTGAAAGCCTAACAACTTTTGCATTTCATGTTCAGTGTGAGATACTGGTCTATCTAGCTTCAGATAAATGTGGGCTTTTAGCTTTTATCAGCCTTGCCATTTGGAACACATACAGATAAGTTTTAAAACTCCACAAGGTAATACCCACTGACATTTGCATCCTTGCATGTATGTATGTATGGCTATGGCTTTTCTCAAAGCATTCCGGAAGTGTGTGTAGGAGCACGCACCGTCCACAACTGGTGCAGAAAATTAGATGGAGAATGTAAATGTGGACATGTGTGTCTGCATCACCTGGAGAATCTTTGCCATCATCGTTAAAGACACCGTTCCTACAAATCCTGTGCTCCATAGTCGATAAATATAACCGGAGTGAGAAGAGGGAGATGGGTGTGCATCTATTAACTATGCTTGAGCATGAGAATGTACTGAGTGGGACAAAAGGGAGCGGCTGATAATAGAGGGGGAAGGTTAGGGGTGGGGATAGTTCCTACATGAAACTTAAACTCTTAGGAAAAAACCGGTTGAGCAACCAGCCTTAATCCCTTCCACAGACTATTTTCAATAAAGATAAGCTGGTAAAAGCAGCTGTTCAAATGTTGACAATAAGTCAAGTTCTTCTAGCCTTGGCTGTACTTTTTCTAATTAGGCAGTTTTTTAAGTTGCAGCAGTTACAGAGACAGTTTCCTCCTGGACCAACCCCTCTGCCAGTTTTTGGGACCTTGATACAGCTGAACTTTGAGTTTAGTCGTGATGTCCTCATGAAGGTATTTATTTTCAGACACTCTTAATAGTTTTAAAGTCTTTGTAATTTCTTATGTTGTTTGCTGTGTGAAAACATCCTCTACCTGTGTAACATACTGTGACTGTTAACTAGCCACTGTGATATTGCACTCGGTTTGGCTTGCACCTGCTGTCTGGCTTGGCACAATAAGTCAAAGTTACCGCAGCATCAAGTAGTTTGCCAAGCTAAGAAAACTGGTACTGGAAGTTCTGAATGTGTGAAAATTATTCTGATGCTTAAACCCATCACCCCTGAACGCGAAATTTGACAATTTCATGTGAAAATTTATATAATTTAGGATGAAATATCTTTGGGGTGCTGTACCAGATTTGCGGTTAGGTAAAAGAAATACTGGTTATTTTTTTTTTTAAAAAAAAGAATTACTTTCACAGCGTGGAATTTTGTCTTTCTGAGCACTGGCACTCCCTAGCTTGAGCAGTAAATAGGTACTTAAGATGTGCTATGTGTGTATGTGCTTGTTTGTATTGACAGGATTAAAAAAAACACACAAATCTTTTGTTTGTTGGTTTTGGGGGTGTTTTGTGGGAGGACTTCTGCACACAAAGCCACCTCTGTTTCATGCTGTGGCTCTCACAGTGCTTTTGGGATTCTCAGTAGACAGCTCCAGTGGCTCCCGTCACTGATTTGTACAGGGCACGCCAGTTCCTCCAACCAAATGGCACGTTCAGACAGGAAGTAAAGGCACTGCGAGACAGCGTGGTCCTACTCAGGTTCCAGCACCTAGTTACGCAGACAGATGTGGGAAAGAGAAGAGTAACCAGTCCAGCTTCTACAAGCTGGTTCCCCCTCTGACATTTCTGTGTTCCCTTTGCTCCACTTTACTAGTACAAATGATAGAAACCCCCTGGAAATAAATTAATGCATAGAAAACACCCTTTCATATGAATAATTGTGAACTGCGTCTTGGCTTATATATGGTAATAAAAGCTGCCTGACGTTTCTTGGTCTAGATCTGTGGCTCTGAAAAGCTGGGCTGTTCAGTTGTTTCCACCAGCGAATGCTGGAGAAGACATTCACGCTTTCTCACGGATAATTGTAATCTTGTGGGAAAGGTGGAGAACATCATTCCACCTTAGTGCTGATCCTGTAACCAGTGTAGAAACTGGTTCATCCTCTATTTGTTTGCGGTGCGTGAGATGTCATCTGTGTTTTCCTGGCTTCTCTCCCATCTATAGCTGGCAAAAACTCATGGCAACATACTCACCGTATGGTTTGGATGGGTCCCGGTGGTTGTACTGAATGGATATAGAGCAGTTAAAGATGGTATGACTACGCACCCTGAAGATGTTTCTGGGAGGCTGGTGTCTCCTTTCTTCAGAGCAATGGCCAGAGGAAAAGGTGAGGATTTTGTGAGGTGAGGATATTGCACAGAAACATGATCTTGACAAATTGCAGCTCTTCAGTAGCTTGTAACCGGTTCCAAAAGTACCACAGTAGCTGGGTTTGTCTCTGAGGAAGGACTGAGAGGTGCAAAGTAGGGAGGGGTGAAATAGCCTTTGGATAATAGTAGGAGGAAAAGACCAGCAGAATAAAAAGGATTCAGAACACCTTGTGCAAAATATTCACTGGAGCAGATTCAGAGGTGATGAGGCAGTGGTAGGTTGTGCCGCAGAGAAGTGGAGGAAGAGCAGGAAACTTCCTTCCTTGTCCTGGACTTGCTGTCTCCCACCACCACATTTTCAACTGAAGAGTGAGCTTGATGGTGGAACCCACTTCCCATTCCCTTTCTCTCGTGAATATTTTCTTATTCTCACTCTTGCATCTAGAGGTTCAGTGCCCTTCTGTTTAACCCTTGCTATAGGTTTGATACTCCCCAAATTCCCAAACTCCTGAATTTCATGAACATACGCATTATGAAACAACCTTTATTTTATTTGGGACCTTGGCTTTTTTTCAAAGGCAAACAAATTCCTTAAATATTTCTGATTTTAATTTGTTTTAGTCATTGGTGATTCCTATACTACGTTAAAGATGCTGTTAGTATATGATGTTTATTTCTTCTGAAGATATTTGTCACAAAGACTAAGTACTGAACTTTTCTGCCCCATGGCCAGGAACTTTCCTTCCTGACTGTAGACACTCAGAACAGGAACTTTTCTCCCTTACTGCAGATACTCAGAACTCCTTCTCCTTTTCCATTCATGAGAATCATTAACCTGGTCAGGTGGGCTCCAAGCATGGTAGAGAGTGGGAGGCAAGCACTGCAGAGGATGTCTAGAGAAGCAGCTATCAAACATTCTTAGATAACTGGTTGTCTTGGATCAAGCTTAATCCTGCAAATCATCTATTACTCAGTTGAGTTTGTCCATTTTAGCCCTCCCCACGTGCTTTCATGCCACAGCTGTTCCTTTGCGTCTCTGTGTTCATAGGCAACGCAATAGTTTTGTTATATTCCGTGCCTTAGTAAATCTTTTAATAAAGTCTTCATCTGTAATAAAGAGCTCTTCCTGAATGAATGCAGGGATCATGCTGGCAACTGGTCACACCTGGAAGCAGCAGAGAAGGTTTGCGCTGAGAACTCTACGCAACCTTGGTCTGGGGAAAAGGGGTCTGGAGCATCGAGTTCAAGAAGAGGCCTGCTACCTGGTAGATTTCTTTGCAAGTATGAAAGGTATCTCTGCAATAAATACTTTTTTTCATTAGTCTGATGTATGAACTTCATGCTGTATGAACTTCTCTGTCCTGCTTTGAAATCAAGGGCAGCTTTTGTTCTGCAAGAGTGTACAGTGTCTATGTGGAATGGACTCAATATGCAAAGACCCTAGCCCTGTGTTTTCAAACCCAGTTGTTTACAAGCCTACTAAAACTGGGAAGCAAAACTGGAGCTTATTTATTATTTGTATCATAGAATGCTTTAAGTGGAAAGGGATCTCTGAAGATGGTCTAGTCTAATGTCTCCTTGAAGAGTGGTCAATCAGAGCAGGTTTCTTTGGGCTGTGACCAGTTAGGTTTTAAATATTTGCAAGAAAGGAGACTTTACCACCTCTCTGGGCAACATGTTTCAGTGTTCAATCAGCCCTAGAGTAAAAAATTTCTTATGTCTAGGCAGAATTTAACGTATTTCAAATTTTGCCCATCGCCTCACTTGATACTGCTGAGCGTAGTCTAGCTCCATGTTCTTTATTCCCTTCCGCCAGGTATTTATACCCATTTAAGATACTTCCCTGAGCCTTCTCTTCTCCACACTAAACAGGCCCAGCTCTCTGAGCCTCTCTTACATCAGATGCTCCGATCCCTTAGTTGTTTGTGTGCTCCTTTGCTCAACTTGTTCCAGTACGTTGATGTCTCTCTTGTACTGGGGACCCCAGAACCAGACCCAGCACTCCAGATGGGTCTCATCAGCACTGATCAGAGGGGAAGGATCACTTCTCTTGATCTGCTGGAAATGCCTTTCCTAATGCAGCCTGGGGTGATGTTGGTTGTCTTCACCTCAAGGGCACATTGCTGGCTCATGCATGGTGCTGATGCAGAAAGATAGGGACCCATTCTCAGTGTTGATAAATTAAGTCTTGTTACACCATCTGCATGTCTGTAAAGCAGAATGATTAGAATCTTGTCTTCATTACAATATTTTCCCCTGATCAATCCAGTTAGGAGCATGTGAGTTGGATTTCCCAATGATGATCATTGTGCAAAGGCACAGCAAATCAGGACATGCTGGCTGTTCCCATACTTGAGACCAATTTTGAATTTGCTAGGCCACAAATTTGCATAAATTATTTTTTCTTACCTCTAAATTTGCTCTACCATGCTATGAAATATTATACACCTGTGGTGTTTCTTCAGGGTGCAATGCATTCCTGGGGTTATGAGACTGCACCGTAGTTGTGAAGAATCAGTTTGATACTACAGTTTTTGTAAGAAGATTGCTGCTTCTCTGTGAAATGCAATGTTCTCCTGAAAATTCTTTGGGTAACCTATAACATTCTCCCTAAAGCAGAATAGAAGACATTAACAGTGACATTTATTATTTGGGTTGCAGGGAAACCGCTGGATCCTTCTTTCCCTCTCTTTTATTCCATCTCGAATGTAATCTGTGCTGTCGTTTTTGGACATCGCTTCTCCAGAGAGGATGAAACCTTCCATGAAGTCATTAGAGCCACAGAGCATCTATTCAAATTTGCAGGCAGCTTTATTCATCTTGTAAGTAAACATCTGTTGTCTTTTCCTAAGACAGAAAGTGAGGAATGCACATTTTGTCTATCAGGCAAAAGTTTTCAAAGGGGTGAGTGATGTTCCCCGCAGGTCTACTGGGCAAAGCACTATCTCAAAGTGTGAGAGCAAAGCTCCACGTACCAGCCCGCATCATTTGTGTTCATTGTCCTCTGTCTGAGTACTGCCATAAGGTTGTTTGCTCCTAAATCTTTGCAGCAAGGTGCAAGCTGATGAACTGCTCCTGGGTTATGTCTGTTACTTGGTTTCTCAGTCCCCATACACAACAGAGTCCTGCCTTGAGCATCACGATTGTTCAATACTATATGTCAGGTCTGAAAGTGCGATTCACATTCCAAGTTTAGACGCTTTTGTATATCAGTCAACAGAAAGAAGAATGATTCAAATACCAAAGTGTTTTTGCTGTGGCTCCTTATCACCATTTCCTCTATAAGATGTGGAGACTTAAAGACTTCCTAGAGGAATTCCACTCCTTCACCCTAAGGGAGGAGCAGCTCTAGAGGCAAGCAGCAGAAGACAGGAAATGCTAAGCCAGCAGATATACCTGTAAGCTTGGAAATCAAAACAATCAGTGCTCTTCTGAGAGTCAAGAACTTACCTGACGCTGGAAGAGGTCTGCTTTGCACAGAAGCGTATTCAAAGTTGCCCAGGAGTTCTGGTTCCACTCCTGAAGTTGTCCCAAACATATTATACAGTAGCTTCTTAATGTGAAACACATAAGCAATCCCTGTAATATGGGAAATATCCCCACATCCCATGGACCATTCTCCTCACTGACTTATGATCAGGATCCCTTTTGCTTAGCCTATCTTTGGACCTGTAAGTTGTGTGTAGTGGTAGCGGGTGAGACCTGCTTTTGGGCTGGAGAAAAAAAGCTTTTTTTCTAGCTTGCTTTAGAGCAGTGAATAAGATGCTGCTCTGGGAAATAAGAACAGGGGTTCAAACCATTCCAGAGGGAGGGCTGCAATCCTCCCTCTTCCTGGATGCCAAGGGTACTCAGTATTATGTAAAAAGTGGGCTTTGTTATGTCCATATCCCCATTTCTTAACTGGATTCCCAGCTGTCTGGCACTGAATGGGAGAATGCTGTGGTCTGGGCCCTTGAGAAACGGAGGAGGAGTTTTGGCAGGACTGATAGCCAGGAAGGTGAGCGGACTCAGCTCATGTCATGAATGTCGACAACTAAATTCCACTGGCAGTTAGGGTGCCATCATAGCTGGAAAGTGCATGCCTTTGAGAGAGGAATGCGTGTAATCTGGGCAACCCTGTGTGATGAGTCAGACCACAGCTGTATGTAAGGCTTCTGAACAGATTTTAGAAGAAAAAAATATACCAGAGATGGAACTAAACAAAAAGGATATGAAGATCTATGAAGATTTATCAAGGGCTGGACTGCTACCTTTCTGTATAAGGTAATGTTTAATTGTTGCTTGGATGTCTGACAATAAGGACAGATTCTCCAAAAAGGCAGAAGTATAGTCTATCTAATTCAGCCAGGCACCAGTGAACACCCAATAATGTGATTCTTGCAGTGTAAACAGAGCTTGACAAAATGAAGACTGAGAAAAGGGTGGAACTTCTGTCAATAATTAGATCATGGGGTTATGTTTTGAGCAGGAAAAGAACTATTAAGAGAAAATACACTGCAAATATAAGAATGTATACAAATTACCCAAGCAAAAACGTAAGCTGAAAATCAGGATGAATGTTCTAACTACTGGAATAGGTAGAAAGCACCTATTCCTAGGCCAGATTTTCCCACATGGTAAGAGAGAAGGATAAAACCAAATCGGTTTGAGTCAGCTAACTCCTTTTCTAGAGCACTCAAACTTGTCAGGTAGTTGTTTTTCAGATGTTTCAAGTTTTATTGAGGACTTGAGAGCTCCATCGGTAGAGAGTGCTGCGGGGGATTTGTGTACCAGCCACTGGTAGCCAGCCTGTCAACTGCTTTTGCATATCCTTGTGAGGCCGGTTTACAACAAAGGTTGTTGTAAAGGTTTCATCCTTCCTGGTGTTCTCCACTGGAGGGCAGGGTCTCACTTTTTAAATGTCTCAATTCAGTTCATTGTAACTGAATACAGAAACGGAATAACTGATATGTGACTACAGCTCATTCTAATGATAGTCGTTGTACTTTGGCTGCTGGTTGAGCTGAATGCCCGCAGTACTCTGAATCGTACCATCAACACAGCTAGGAATGATAGAGAGTACTGTTTCACAACTTGAAAACATAAGCATAGTCTCTGTTGGAGTATTTTACTAACGATGCCAAAACCACATGCTAACGTGAATATTGTCATCTCTTTAGTAGATCTAAACCACATTTTATAGTGACAGAGACTTTGTGGTACCTCTTGTGTGTCACTCCCGCAGCTGTATGAAATCTTCCCCTGGTTGATGTGCCGTCTCCCTGGTCCTCATCAGAAGGCGTTGTCTTCCTATAACATCCTGAGCTCTTTCACAAGGATGCAGATAAGGATGCACATGGAGCGTGGGATACCAGACGAACTGCAGGATTTCATTGACTTTTACCTGGTTCACATCGAAAAAGTAAATATTTGTTCTGCCTGATCATACATTCATGGGGAATAAGGTGAAATGGACCATTAAATCATCCAGTTTGAGCCCTTCTATCACATTCTCTTACCTTTCATAGACAATCCTAATGTGAATCCAGTAACCAGGGACTTGCTCCATCATTTTGAATTATTGATACGCCACAGCACCTTGCAATCTTGTCATTAAAGGGCGGGTTAATACACTGCATTTTTTCTCATTGACACAAGTTACAAAATTCTTTAATGCCTCCAGGAAAGAATACTGAATTTCTAAACGAACCGCAAGAGAACTGGGAAGGTCTTGGGGAGACAGAGTGGGACGTTCTGGATAGCGTATTTCACTGGAGAGTTTGTCAAGAGAGCTTGCTGCAAGAGGACAGTTGGATTTTGAGAGCATTTTGTGGGGAAATCATCCAGGCATCAGCAGAGTTTCAGACAAGGCTGGAAAAGAGGAGAGTCACAATCAGTGAAATTTCAAGCAGAGTGGGACCAGTAAGGGCGTTTTGGGCAGGCATAGTAGAGGTGGGTGGAAATCTGTAGGGTTTTGAAAAGCTGTAGGATGCCTGCATACACTGTGCACGGGGACCCATCTCTCTCCCTTTTCTAGACCTTTCCAGGATCAGTTTTTCTTTGTCTGAATCCCTTGGGAACTGGATCCCCTCCTAATACTTGGACTAGCAGCTCTAGTAACTCCTCCTTCCTCCACTTAATCCCTCTTCTGTTCTCCTCTTCTCCATGGCAGTAAGCCATATTCCTCCATCTGTTCTGCTTGGTGACAGGAAGAAAAAGAAAAAAGGAGAGGAAGTGATGAGATGAGACTGGGGTGACAAGGCAAGAGTGGCTCAGGGAGTCAAAGGAGATATCCAGGGTGGAAGTCTCTGTTCTTGCAGCCCCGGGAAAAGAGGTTAGTGATGCTGCTCCTGGGTGGCAATGCTTCCCTGCAGGGACAGCCAGTGCCCCTGCCACCAGTGTCAAGTGCCGGTTGCAATGCCACCTTGTCAGGCGCTAGGCACCCATCCAGCACCACCTGGCATGGCCAAAATGGGTCTGCCGACCTGGCCCGCTGCCCGCCTGGTGCAGTCCCTTGAGCTGGCTCTGCTGTTGTGCTCAGTCCCACCACAGAGACACGCTTCCAGGGAGGAACGTCTGTTAGCTATCTCTGTCAGCTCTTCAGTCTTCTAGGACGTGTCTTTTGAAACTTCATAGTGCTTGACTTTTTTATTACTGAGGGAAACAAAAGCAACCATCTTGTGGAACTCCACGTCTATTGCAACTGTGAAATTGTCATTACCATCCAAGCTGGTCATTTGATAAAAGAATGGAACCAGATCTCCTTGCCAAGGTCGGTTTTCTATATGATAATAAGTAGCATTAATTTGTATTTCTAGCTGGTAATTCTTTATTATTTGATTCCTGTATCAGTTGCTATATTTTTATGTCTAGGGTGGATGTCAGCCTAACTGGCTTCTAGTTCCTTGAATCCTCTTTTAATTTTTTTTCTGCTGGCTCAGTATTAACTCATCAGGTCATCCAAAGCATTTAACTGCTTTTAAAGCCTTTCACTGCTGTTCTAAGATGTATGAAACTTGAACATCAGTGGACCAGAAATTGTTTCAGTGAGACCTTCTGGGACTCTGCTGGGTGGAAATCATCCAAGTTGGTTTATTAAAAATATTGAACTGTCTGTAATAGATAGGCAGGGGCAATATAAAAAGATTAGAGGATTTTACAATAGGGAAAAATGTCCTTCCCACTTTCCAGTTGCTCTACTGGCAAGAGGAAGGTTCAAGGTCTCTGAACACAACATCCAATACAATGAATTCCCCCAGACCATAACAATATTCTTTCCTAGTTTCAGCAGCATATACATATGTGTCCTCCCACTTCTACCTGGAAACTGTAGAACCCCAGAGCAGCTCTACCTGCATCATTGTGGCCTTGTAGAGGAGAAGCAGCCTGAAGCAGCAGGTTAGGAACGTCAGACGGCCCATTGTTATGTTACCTGGTCACTGTATTGCTTGGTAGAAAAACTAAGTGATGGAACATGGCTTGAGGTGTGAAGAATGACATGCTGGCACACGTCTTCAGAGGAACTTTTACTTATGAAACACTCCTATTCGCACAGTTAAACCAAGAATCCTTTTCTGGGGAGAACATGTGATTTAGCTTCATGATTAAGAGTGGAGTAAACATGCCTTGTCTATTTGTGAAACGTTAGCTTTTTGTATTGATAGCCATCTCTGGGATCTAATATTCCGTGTCAGTCTCTCTGTATCATACTACAGGCAGAACACTGCAGCTTGGGACCAGCGGTAAAGTCACATTTAAAGGTATTCTGATTTTTCTAACTTCCATGTGCAAACCTCTAATTCATCTGATCGTTTGCAGTCCAGAGATGAACCCAGGTCTACATACAATGAAGACAACATGGTTTATTCTATAAATGACCTTTTCTTGGGTGGATCAGAGACAACAAGCACTACTTTGAACTGGGGCCTGCTCTATATGGTGGCATATCCAGACATCCAAGGTGAGTGGATAAGCACATGTATTGGGTTTGTTTCTCGGGGAGGGGACTGCTGGTATGGCCCCTCTAAGAAGCTTGGAGAAAGCTTCACCAGCTCCAGGTTGGCCCCACCTCTGGCCAAGGCTGAGCCAGTCGGTGCTCCTGTGATAAACACATTTGAGAGGGGAAACCTGTTGAGCAGAGGCCTGCTGTTTTGGGAGGTCCCTTTTGTTTTGGAGGACAATAGGAAGAGAGAGAGAAAACCATGCGGACACCCAGGTTAGTGAGGATGAGGTTGAGGAGACACGCCAGAGCAGCCATTTCCCTTCGGCCCATGGTGAGATGTTAGGCTGAGTCCTTGCAGTCCTCAGAGTTCACCAGTGGAGAAAAGTTCCATTTGCAGCCCATGGAGGAGCCCACGCTGGAGCGTGATCCTGAAAAAAGCCGTGACTCAGAGGGAGACCCATGCTGGGGCAGTTCATCGCTGGGAGAACCGCTGCAGGTGGGAGACACCCATGCTCATTGGAGAAGTTCAAGGAGGACTGTCTCCCATAGGAGGGATGTGACACTGCCACTGGGGAGGACTGTGAGGAGTTTTTCCCTTGAGAAGTCCTTCCTTCTGGAAGGAAGTGGCAGAAGCAATATGGGGCAGGCTGGGACTGACCACAAATCCCATGATCTGCACCATGTTGGGAGGAAGGAGGTAGCAGAACTGGACCCAGGAAGAAGGGAGGGGCGAAGGAACGTGTATTTAAGACTTGGTTGTTTTTCTTGCTGTCCTTCTCTGATTCGATTAGTGAATTGGTAGTATTTTTGTTGATTAAATTAAACTGAGTCTGCCTTTTGCCTATGCCCATAACTGCTGAGTGAGCCCTCCCTGTCCTTCATCTCTGCCCTTAAGCCTTCTGCTGTATTTTCTCCTTCCGAGCGAGCAAGCGGCTGTGTGGTGCTTGGTTGCCAGCTGGGTTGAGGTCTTTGGGGAAATGAAGATTGTGGTAGGGTAGTCAATGGCGTAAGAGGACTGGAGCTGCTGTTTGGGAAGCCACAGGGTTTGTGTGCATGGCCGCTGCTGCAGCCATTGGTGGGTTGCTGATGGTACTTTAAAAAACTGTGTTGGGTTCTGTCTTGGTCATAAATGTGACTGATGGCTGAAAACAATTAACCAGAAACTGATGTGTGATAGGGATGTCACTCTTTGGAAACTTACTCAATTCTGCTTCGTATTGTCTGAATTTCAGTGATTGGGGGCTACAGGGAGTCCTGCCCTTCTTTGTGCTCTGTAGGTCAGAGGAATAGTAAAGATAATCACCTCGAGGTCAATGGACAACTTTGACTTTATTTTTGTCCACCGTTCCACTGATGATCTCAAGGTATCAGTGTGTCTATTTAATCTGTGATTAAATTAACTCAGTGATGTATTTGAATTTCTTGCAGAAGAAATTATTCCAGTCAGGAGGGGAAGTTGATGGCTCATCTGTTATGTCTATGTATATTGAAGAAGTTTATTTTTCAGTCTAGTTTTTAAAGAACCATCAGTCACTTTCACAGAGCACTAAATGAAAACCAAAGAGTGATCTTTTATGCTGGGTAGCAGAAATCTCTTTGTTACACAGTAGAATGGCTGCGAATACCCAGAGGAGAACAGATTTTTAAACGGAGAAAAGAGATGAATGTAAGAAAAAATTGCTCAGTTTGTAGCTGTCAGACAAGACAGTCTGCTTGATCTGGTGTAATTGCAGGTTTTATTAACACATAACATAGTTATGAAAGCACTGGCTCACCTAAATAATTTTATTGGTCTAAATGTACTATCGTTCACATTCGTGGGAAAGCAGGGTGTGTGCAGAACGATCCGTCGTGGGGTTCTTGAGTCATACATTGCATCTCGTAATGAACCGACACCAGCCTATCTGCCTTCTTTTCATCTGGCTTCTTTTCGGAGCTCTTCATACTTTTGCCTGTCTTGACACCCAGTGACAATGATGTTATGCAGTTCCATTCTGTTCTGTATGGAAAAGTTTGGCCTTTTGCCTCATCGCTGAATCGGGCTGTTCTTGTTCTCTGAACTACTGGAACAGAGACGCGTGTTTATAGTTACGCAGTGACTGGTCACTTCAACCCCGCTGGAACCTGAAGTAGCTGTGCTTGATTTTGCAAGCTAGGCCTTCATAGAAGGAAATTTGCTTTGCTTAAAAATCTTCCTGGTTATACATGTTAAGGTCTGTAAGGTGTTTAAATCCCTGTCACCAGGGTCTACCTCAGACAGTTTTGTGAAGGGCCACTGGCGGTCACTGAGCAGCCTTGATGTGAACGAGCACAAACTGATCAGTACAGAATGGGCTTCCCTGCACCTTAGCGTTGCTTCAGAGGGCCTGGGAAAAGGCAGGCTCCTCTGTTCAAAATCTAAGGCATTTTTAGTATGTGTTTACTCTTGAAGTTTCCAAAACAGATTTCACACTTTTGTTAATGCTCCCAGCAGTGCTGTGCAATAAGTAATTTAAATCCTGCTATTCTTGATCAACAGGCAGGGGCTGAGAAGCAGATCCAGGGTTTTTCAAAGGTGTTTGCACATTGTTCTAGTTGGCATTGCTTCACTTAACAGATGTCCTACAGAAAAACCGTCTCCTTTCAATAGGAATTAGGCCTTTAAGTCCCAGATTTACCTGTCTTAAACTCCAGAGAGCTGTGAATTTACTGGTTCTAACTGTCTGTCGGTGCCTGAGGCACCTAGCCAAAAGAGGACACAAAGGTTAATCAGTCATGTCGTGCATTTAAGTGTTAGTAAGGCAACTCTTCAGCAGTTTTAAATTTTTGAGCCACAAATGTCTTTTCCTAATCTACAAATAATTTCAGACCCACAAGTAGAGCTCCCATATATTTAAGTGTTGGAACACCTTGCTACTTTTCTTTATAAAAGTTACTTACATTTTTACATTAATTTTCTTGCTGTCCTTATAGTTGTAAATGGGAAATTACTTTGAAAATGGAATTGGTCAAAATACTCGATATATTTTTCCACCTGATATATTTCTCCACAGAGAAAGTACAGAAGGAGCTGGATGCCGTTCTGGATCCTTCCCAGTCAATTTGGTACGAGGATCGGAAAGAACTGCCCTACACAAATGCTGTGGTTCATGAGATTCAGCGCTTCAGCAATATTATCTCGATTGGCATGCCCAGAGTGTGTGTGAGGAACACTACCTTGCTCGGCTTTCCCCTCAAAAAGGTATGGACACAGTTTCTCAGTTGTGCTGATCTCTTCTGCGTCAGTAGAGCAAGGTGTGGATTACAATCTGTTTGTGCCAGGGGCTTCTCCTCAACAGCAGTGGGGTTGGATCCCTCTGGGTCGTAGCCTGAATGGCAACAAGGACACAAAACCATCTGCCAGGCTGAAGGTTACCAGTGGTGAAAGATGTCCCTAGATGGAAGAGGGGATTTTAGCAAGTGTTTCTACAAACCAGTGAAGACAAAACCTTAGAGACTGGTACTGAAGGATACTGTGATTTGTGCCGATCAGGCGTTGGAAAGATTTCCGGCTGAAAGCCTGTAAAAGATCCAGGGAAAAGCACAAAGGTTTGCTACTAGCTTTTGTCAAAGAGGCTAGATGACAGAAACTTCTGACGCTAGCAGTGGGAATGGGTTCAGTACAGATGAATTTGATAGTTTCTATTGACACAGCGACTTCCACTGTCAGGCTCGGACTGACAGTCTGAAACAAAAAGACTTGACATTCCTCGCAGTTCCTACTGGGGAAACAAACCAGCACACAGCGCTGAACTGTGGAAGTAAACTAGTGCTGGTCTCACCTGGCAGGTTCTGTCTGCTGCGGGGGGACTGACAGCCAAATCTAAGTGAGTCGTCTTGTCCTTTCAGGGCACCATAGTTCTTCCAAATATTGCTTCGTCTTTGTATGACCCAGAGCAGTGGGAAACACCCCAACAGTTCAACCCTGGACACTTCCTGGATAAGGATGGAAACTTTGTGAGCCGAGAGGCCTTTTTACCGTTCTCAGTAGGTAAATGGACTGACTGACAGCACAGATATTAATGCTTTGGTTTGGGACTGGAGAATTAAGATGTCTATTAAAAAAATATTGGTCATTTATTTTGAATCTCTTGTGGAAAACAGGGATAAAATCAATGTGATTATTTTCAGTAATGTTCCCCAATCCAACTGAAAACATTTGTTCTACTGAACAAATAATAACATAGAAAATCGGAGATGTCCTGACAAACGTATACATTTAACTTGCTCTATTTTTGGAAGCAAATTCTCTGCTAATGATTATGGTTATTGATTTGGTGCATACATTTCAATGCCAGACGTACATTTGGAAGGTACTTGCAAGCAGCTGTGCTCTTGCTTTATGCATACAAAACTGGAGCATGACATCTTCCAGCAAGAGCAAGTCCTTATTATTTGTTCGCATGATTGAAAGAATTCCCTAAAATGTTGTTGTGAGATTGTAATGAAGATGAGAGGTTTGAGGTAACTGAAGCAAAACTCAGAGCAGAAGGGCTGCACAGTGAGCTGCAGCTCAGCAGACAGGATTCTTTAAAGGAAGAATTATGTGAAGATTTGTGTCATTGATTGCATTAAGTCCTAAAGAAATTCTGGACTCAGCGAAACCGCCTTTGCTCTGTGTGAGGATGTACCGTTGCTTCTGAGGTCAGGGCCCTCTACTCACTGTCCTTCCCCTCTTCCTTCTGCAGGGCACCGTGTGTGTTTGGGGGAGCATCTAGCGAGGACCGAGCTCTTTATTTTCTTTGCCAGCTTGCTGCGCGCATTCACCTTCCGGCTCCCCGAGGGGGTGACGAAGATCAACACAAAGCCCATTTTGGGGGGGACACTGCAGCCCCACCCGTACAGAATCTGTGCCATTCCCCGCTAGCGTGGACATATGCAGTACGTCACAGACCACCTGTTAAGCAATCTGATTTACTTTTGCGGATGTATGTCTTGAGTCCATGTAACAATTTTTGTCTTGGATATGAATTTCTGCTCCAAAAGCCACCTTTTGTCTACAACAGGTAATTTTGGTCCGACCCTGTTACCTGCTCCTGAAAGTGGTTTTTGTTTTGGTTTTTGGTGGGGTTTTTTGGTAGAAGTTCTTTCAGTCTGGAATGCAATGTCATTCTCAGCCATAATGGCATGGTGCAGTTGCTGACTGGCCTGGCAGATTTAAGTCTGGCACACTGGTGAGCAAATGACAAAACTGACGATCAGACTTCAAAATCAATTCATTGTCTCTGAGTTATCCTGTTTCCGAAAGCAACGGAGTCTGGAAAATACCACCTGGAAAATTCTTCCCATTTATGTTACTGTCATAATAACATTTCAGTCAACTTTTTGTTGATGGTCTAGTAAAAGATATAAAGGAAAAATTAGCAACAGAATTTATTTATGGATGACCTACAGTTCATCTTTAACTCCGCCAGAGGATAACTGGTTTGAGTCCAGCAGAGAAAAGGTGCAGACTGAAACTCGGTCGAGAGTGAAGGTACAGAGAGAAGATTTCTTTCAGGGCAGATACTTTTAAAATTCTGCCGAGTTAATTTTTGCAAAGTCCTTTCTAACACAGCAGATGTTTACTCCAGTGGGGCGACCCCTGTCAGGATCAGCACTGGGTAGTTGCTACAACGGGTGTGAGGAGCTCCTCCAAGGGGCCATTTGGGTGAGGAGACTACTGGAATTAGAGCCGATGATAAACTGAGAAACAGACATGGGAAACACCAGAGATACTTTTTAACCTCCTCAGAAGTTTAGCCATACTCCTGAAGGTACAAAGGCTTCTCATATACACAAAATACTGGTCAAATTCACTTAAAGAGTCTGTAATAGCAAAGGAAAAAATTGGTTCCTGTGGTGAATATAAATTTATTTATATTGTCTGGAAAAGACTTGTAAAGTGTAAGCAAACTTCTTCTAGGAATTAACCTTCCTATTTCCGTGAGAGGGGAGAGGACAGCCAAACAGAGGATCATCTGTCAAATCAGTTATCACTAGGTGTCGTCTGCTGTGTGACTGAGATTCGTTTAGGCAGTTTACCATGAATCACAAATTTAGACTTGTCTTGTTATTTCTAATTCAATAGCTGATGGAACCCGGCATCGAAATTGTAAACTTGATATTTAGCTGTTATTAAATTAAATCACAGAATCATAAAACACCACAGGTTGGAGGGGACCTCAAGGATCGTCTAGTCCAACCTTCCCCAGCAAAAGCACGGTCTAGACAATGGCAGAGTAGCACTAGTGAAATAGGGAAGATCACATCCTGACATTTTATTTGACAGGAAATCGCATGCCCTGGTCAAAACTGATGTCAAAGTCACTGTGGATTTGAATGTGTGCATGGACAGAAAAGGCAAGGCAGAAACACTGTGATCTGGGGACTTTGGAGCTGCCATTGCTTCTTCAAAATGGGGCCAGAAAGGCCTGTAACATTATGAGCATTAATGTCATCGTCATGTGATGCTGTCACTCCTGATGGCCACACACTTCCCCTGGAAGCCCATGCAAAGGGGAAGCCCATAAATAGGCCTGAGCGGAAGCTTGCCCAGGAAGGTCTTAGGCAGCCAGAGCAGGCTGAGTTGCCTGAAGCCATGGGAATGATATGACCCAAAACAAGGGGTGCAAATACGGCTTGTCCAGATGCCCAAGAGGAGACATGGAGGGCGCTTCAGAGGACAGCTAGACATCATACGTGCGTACGTTATGCACCTGTGGTTGTGCTAATGTCTAGCTGTGACAGGAACAGCTCATGGGTGATTTTTATCCACTGTGCACGGATACCTGGCAGAGGAGAGTCCAGCACAAAAGGGGTGTCAGCAGGACATGAGTAGAGGCTTACTCCCTGAGCAGGGAGATGGAGAGGTAGGATTTCAGAGCTTTCACATTTCTGTTCTTGCCCGACCTTTTTTAAAAGCAATTCATTTTAGCTCATGTTCTAATAAAGCCTGGTCTTTTTGAGCTGAAAAGCCTTTCAAAGCTTCTTCCCAACGCTGAAGTTAATTCTTGCAAAGCCAGTATAGATGTTTGTCTAAAGTGTGCTGCAACTGCAGGAAAAAAGGAGACCTTTCCCACCTTTGAGAAGTGTTCCCCTTTAAGGGGGAGACAAATGAGGCTCCTAGAAAGGGCAAGAAACAGAATAAGGCAGAGTTATCGAACACAAATTCCCTCATTAGTAAGGCCACAATTCTTGCCCGTTTCTTGAGCCTTAACGGACATATTCCAGTGACTGCGCGGTGTCAGAACCACAACCTAAAGTGACCTTCTGCACTGCTTTGTTCCTTGAACAGTTTGCCAGTGACTATTGAGATGAGATGAAAGTTTCAAGTTCTAGAACTTCTAGATGTGTACCTGGCCAATTTGCTCTGCGTATCCTTAAAGTTTATACCCAAAGCAAATATAGGCAATAAAGAATAAAAATTCTGTATTTCAGTACTATAATGAGGACCAAGGAAAGTGCTGGTTTCTTAAAACTGCAGTGCATCAGGAATGGTCTGCAGCAGATGGACACAATTTACTACCTTTTTTGGCTTTGGTTGCCGTTGAAAATGGCAGTGGTTATCCAGAGGTCTATACATTTAACAGTGCTGATGTTCCTGAAAGATATCTGTCTAGATTAAGAGGAAGCAGTTAGAAAATAGCTAGATAAAGGTGATGTTTTCAAATTGCTTGGTTGATTCATCCCAGGGCACTTAGGGAGTAGCATCAACCTCAGAGCTATTAGCAATTATCTATGAGAACCTGAGGGGGAAGGGAAAAGGTCAGACATTTGCTTGTCTTCAGAAGGTAAGGGAAGTTGCAGTGTTATAAATCAGTCAGCCTGATTGCACTTCTCAGAATAACCCGGAAAAATAATCAAATTGTAAGCACTGGGAGGAAACCAGAAAGAGCCAGTACTCACCAAATAATGTCGACGTTACTCAGTTTTGTTTGATGACAAAGCTAGAGGTCTGTTTTCAGGAGAGAAGCCATTAATCTAATTTACTGCTCTTTAATGTGGCTTTGACACAATCTCAGAAACTAGGGAAGTGGTGGGTATTGAAGCTTTGCAAAACTTCAGGGAAAACTCAGAAAACATGTATGAATAGTACCATGTCAAACTGGAAAGATAGACTGGAAGAGATTGCATCCAGTTTAATCAAGGACCTTGATAGTTAGTATAAACACCAAGGCTGGGTAAAGTCTAGTTTCTTGATGCTGTCAGATTCCAAACTATGCATGCAGCAAGGTGAGAAACAGGTATTCCCAAACTTCTTGTGGTTCACAGAAACTTCAAGGCAGGACCATTTTATTTGGATTTATTACCTTCGTGAAAGCATGAACACTGTCAGAACACGGGTATTTCTCCTTACCAGGTTTAATCTCAGACAGCTGGAGAGGTGAGGATGACCCCATTCCAATATGTTTCATTCTTCCCTCCTTCCTTTCTTTCTGGAGGGACAGTTTTCTCTGGGATTTTTTTTCTTGGTCATTATCGTTTCCACAGAGCAGATAGTTGCAGTAGAATACATTTTAGTTCTGCCGTGACTCAAAATGCCTCTAAAATCCAGAGTATTCAAACTTAGGTTCTATATCCTGAGCTAAAACATTTTCTTTAGATTTTCTTGAATAAAAGGTTTAGTGGGAAAAATAGAAAGTGTTCATTAAGAAATTTGAGAGGGGTTATATGAAACTCTATTTATCCATTGAGATCATTGGCCTAAAACAATCCCAATGAACTCGATTAATTTGAAATAATATTTCAGATGAGTTTGGCATATCTTTTTCCTTAGTGAAAAGCTTATGAACTTGTCCTAATACTTGCGAAGAAATCTCAGCCTGTGGTATTTTTAGCCAACACTCCAGGAACTGTTTATTTGCTTTCCTGCAGTGTGAGGTTCTGATGTTAAAGGAATAACAGCAATAAAACTGCAGCCCTTTCCCTGAATAGTTTATGAGACACAGCAGTTGAGACAGGAGATGAGCTAATGACAGAACTGTTTAGGTTGGAAAAGACCTTTAAGATCATTGTGTCCAACCATTAACCCAGCACTGCCCAGTCCACCACTAAACCATGTCCCTCAGCGCCACATCTACACGTCTTTTAATACTTCCAGGGCGGGGGACTCCACCACTTCCCTGGGTAGCCTGTTCCAGGGCTTGACAACCCTCTCTGTCAAGAATTTTTTCGTCATATCCAATGTAAACTTCACTAGTGCAACTTGAGGCCATTTCTTCTCGTCCTGTCACTTGTTACTTGGAAGAAGAGACTGACCCCCACCTCTCTACAACCTCCTTTCAGGTAGCTGTAGAGAGCAATAAGGCCTCAGCCTCCTTTTCTCCAGACTAAACAACTCCAGTTCCTCCAGCTGCTCCTCACAGGACTTGTTGTCCTTTTCTGGACACCCTCCAGCACCTCAGTGTCCTTTTTGCAGTGAGGGGCCCTAAACTGATCTCAGTGCTCAAGGTGTGGCCTCACCAGTGCCAAGTACAGGGGGATCAATCACTCCCCTCCTCCTGCTGGCCACATTAGTGCTGATACAAGCCAGGATGCCGTTGGCCTTCTTGGCCACCTGGCTTATCTTCAGCTAGCTGGTGGTATGATGATATCCTGTAGCGAATGCATTTTAAGGAGTGTTACAGAGAAAAGTAAACATTTTGGACTGTTTTGTATGATATTCTTCTTGAAACAGCTTTTTTGAATGCTATAAAAATGTTTATTCCAATGATGCAGTCACATAAGCGTAGGCTCTACCTCGATAATTCATCTCGGAGTGACAGCTGTAAGCTATGGATGACTCTAGTTTGTCATACAAGGCAGGCAGCTTCCCTTAGTCTGCTTTGGAGTAGTTTTAGGAAGGGAAAAATATCACAGCCACCATCCTCCACTAACACTGAGGGAATTAGTAGCTTCATCACTCATGGACAGTAACCAACACCATGCAGAAATGCAGACCACTCCTGCACTTTTAAAATGATGTTACAAGTTTTAATATGGCTATTGAACAACAGGACCTGCAGGCAGAGGTGGGCAGGACTTCAGGCTTGCCGCTCTCTGACACTGCTGTGGCATTGGCCCGAGTCACGGCAGAAAAGGACCCATCTTTGTGGGGATTCACTGTTTAGAATTCTAGTCCTGATGCGTGTGTTTGGTGTGATGCTGTAGTTAAGGGGTGTTGCCTCTGCACACCTTCAGCCTGCTTGAGAACATCCACAGCTGGCAGAGAGAGGTCTGGTTAATTCAGCACAGATCAAGTGAGAATCTGCAGTGCAAAATGCTCCAATTTTAACAGTTCAGCAGCGCATCCACCGAGGGACCAGGCAGAGAGCAGCAAAGGTCTCTGTTACGGGTTGAGGGTCCGAGGTATCCACTCCACACATTACCGTAATGACTCCGTCTGCCTTATCAGAGGCAGAAGGGTTTTAAAAAGGGGAAGGAAGAAAGTCACACCTCGGTTTGAATTCGGGAACTGAAACAAACTTTTAATAAACAATGAATTCATACATACGACTATATTCTACGAGTATGTATGCATATAGTTACAACCTAAAGGAAAAAAACGGAGAAGAGAGGACCCAGATAAAGTTCTGCAGCAGGCTGTCTCGTCCAAGGTCAATCTCTGGGCAGGCAGCCAACAGTGAAGATAAGAGTGATGCCTGGCCTTAGGGCTTCGTGCAGCTGCGCTCGGCAGGAACAGCTCACAGCGTGCAGCTCTCAGGCGATCCGGGGGATGCAGCCTTCAGGATCTCGGCTGGTCGGGCCCAGCAGACCTGGACGGCGGCAGAGCAGATTCGTGGGAGCTCCCCTCTCTTCCTGACGGCCGGAAGACCGAGAGAGGTTCCTCCCTGCGTGCCGCTGATCGGGAGCTCA
>NW_010407716.1:7500-7896 GCF_000710305.1 Buceros rhinoceros silvestris | reverse complement strand
GGCTCTGGGTTGCCTGGTTGGGCCTGGACGTCTGCAAGCAGGTCCACAGCAGGAACCCTCCGTGCAGCGAGTCCGGAAGGAGAGAGAGAGAGCTTCCTCCCGGCTGCTGGGGTTTATAACCTTAACACGTAACACGGCACCTGCCCCCCCTTGACCAATTAAATGCAGGGTCAAGGCACTTGCAGGAAATAATTCCATTCGTCCATTTCCCAAAACAAGGAAGTTTTAGCCCAAACCGGGACAGTCTCTTTGACAGGGCTGTGCCTGCATTGCTGCCTCTCAGTTAGCAAAAGCTGGCTTTAAACGAAGCAGTTTCGCCAGGGTACGCTGGAGTTCATGACGTGCTTGTTTGCCATCGGTATGAGACTGGTTGAGGATGAGATTCAGATGCTACAA
>NW_010407716.1:0-7334 GCF_000710305.1 Buceros rhinoceros silvestris | reverse complement strand
AGGACTAGCACAAAAAAGAGTTTGACATTCACGTTGCTGCAGGTGTATGTTTTTCATACAGACAAGTGGGGAAAACCAGCTGTGAAATGTGGACAAACAGCACTCTCTGCCTTTGCTTTGTGTCTGCTAATTGTAGTTTCTGGAGTTAGAATATGCAAATATGTAAATACAGACTCTCATGCTGTTTTGTCTCCCGGCTTCTGAAAGAACAAAGCAGTTGCTGTGAAGTCCTCATGAAGGTGGGCAGGAAATACCAAGTACATTAGCACATGAAATCATCCTACTGTTTTTATAAATACTTAACAGGAGCAAGAAGGACATATTCCTTAGTAACAAAGCTGGTGAGGTGCATAGGTCAGTGAACAGATATCCTTCTTCCTCCTTATTCATGGATTCTTTTCCTAACTTGTGTCTTCCGTGAGCTGATCCAGCTGGATTTGGTTGTAAATCTGCAGGATATCTTCACTTTGGAGAGGTCTCAGGGACTGCAGTTTGAGCCGAGGGCAGACACCTGGCCACCCACCCCAACCAAGCTGCCATATGAGCTGTGCCCATTTCTGGAAAGTCGCAGCAAACGGAAAGGGTGAGGTCACTTTGACATAGAAACTGCCTGGAAATACTCAGCTGTCTCTTTATGTGCTTGTCCCTGTTGTTTCCAGCACTGCTGTGTCAGTGCTGGGCGTCTCTAAGGGCAGCAGAGAGCTGCTTCGCACTTGTGGCTGTTCTGACTGACAGGAGGGTGTGAACAGCAAGATAAATGGAAGTGAGGGCAAATACCTGAAGCAAAAGGACAAGATCTGGGAAATGCATTTGAAGATGTCACAGAGGTTTTGAGGAGGGTTTGAGGTTTTGCTGAGAATCCCTGCAAGCTGAGTGCATTTTCCAGTTGGTGAAATGGTTTATTAGATGTTCCAAAGAAAAATCTTTCCTGAAGCAAATAAGCCTGTAGGAGTTGCTTTCCCTGCTCTCTACTCTTCTCCAATCATAGTTTTCAGCCTCTGAGGGCACTTTTTTTCTCCTCTGTCCCCAGGTCCAGAACTGCAGCCTTATGTTGTCCCATGCATGTTCAACATCTCCAGTCCGCCACAAATCCTCACTCCAGCAGTCACACGATGATACGTGAAAATGGTGGTCGTTTAGGATGATGCATATCATTTCCTATGGTAGCAGATGTCTTTCCTGGTAGATATGAGACACCCTGAGGCCTCTTTCAGCAGTACTAGTGCAAGCAATGAGATTTCTCGCAGCATAATAACTATGGGAGAAGCAACGGTTTTGACCTCAAGCAATATTTCTCAATCCCTTCCAAGTCAACACCCATGGGACATGTTTTGGGGAAAAGGACCTTCCCAGGCATTGCTCCTGTAATGTGCATGCAATAATATAACAATTGGAATAATTTTTATTTCTGCTTTATAATTATTTCATTTTTTATTTTCGCTTGCTTAAGCTTGGGGATGTGTCCATGTACTGCAGTTACTTCATGTGCAATTGGCTGAGAAACTTCTGTCTAAAGGACTGCATTTCCTTTGCCAGTATCAGCTGCTAATCTCTTGCGTATTAATTTGTTATATACTACCAGCGGCTGCCACCCAACTTAGCCTTTGATCCAAATGGTGGAAGCTGCTGAGCGTGCTTGCCATCCTCCTTGAAAGTCACCCTAGCAGGAAGTTATTTCCGGAAGGCAGGTGCTGAATGGCCAAGCCACACACAGCATTGTCCGAGGGCTTTCTTCAACAGGAGACTCGGATAAATGTGGAGGGTCCTTGATCAGACACGTCCCTCCCTCTCTCAGGGAACTGGCAGAGGAGCAACAGAGAACCAGCACAGAAGCAGATGTTGAGAGCAAGCACAGATTGAAAGGGCTTGTTGGGGCACTGTCCTAGATGTGAGATCAGTTGTGAAGGGGATTTCTTGCCACACACAATGTGTAACCTTCAGCCCCCCTGATCTCTCCCTGTTAGCACCTCTCAGTGCTATTCCTCATTTTTCAACTCTCCTTGGAAGCAAAAAGAAAAAGCTTCCCTGGCATGAGTCAGACTTCTGGCCACTGCACTTTACAGATGGCTAATGGTCACTTTGCTGCTTTAGCAAAACAGATGTCCTCTCCTAGCAGCTTAATGCAATTAGTGCAATACTTCAAAAGGTTGCTGTCCCCACCACCGTGCTGGAGATTTAGGAGTGTGTGTCGTGGAGGGTTATTAAGTTTCTGTGCCGTTACTTGATTTTTATTTTTTCCCTTAAAATATATAAAATCCAATACAGATATGTCACCTAAATCTTACTTCAAAGTATTTCTGGTGGCTTATTTAGGTTGCTAAATAACCCTCTCAAACCTGAAGAGCTGCAGGAAATAGCCCTGCTTGAGACAAACTCTGCGAGGAATGATGGCATTACCAAAGACTCTGAATGGCCTGTCACAGCTTCAGGTGTGGTCAGAGGTTGTGCTATCTTCTCATGGTTCCAAGTCATCCTGACCCTCTGTAATGCCCATGTGGCTGCTGCTGTGTCAGTCATCCTCTGGTTTGTACCTCGTGTTGCTTGACTTCTGTTTGCCACACCTTAATTAGAGGCTTTGGGGAGTTATAAATTCCTGGCTGCAAAGGATTTACAATGTGAAGAGTGAAGTGGAGGTAGGCAGTGGGGTTGGTACAGCTCCACTTATGCTAATCTGGGACAATGCATTGCCACAATTTGAGTGTCATAATTATAATACATTACTGAATTGTGCTGATTCTGCCTTTCGTGTTCTGCATTTAAATGTAAATTTAGGTGTATTAATCCTTGCCTGATTAGCAAGTCTGTTCTGTTACACATTTAAAATATAAACAGTCCTGTAGTGCTGTGTAATTTCTTGCCTTCATATGCAGGAATAGATAACTTTGCCTTGACAGATCTAGAACGTAGTGCATAGTGATAAAGCACCCTGAGGTACTTGATGGAGTATGAGCTAAAGAAGGGAAATCATTGCTTGTTTTTAGTAGTGTATAAAGTACATTGGAGTTACAGGTCAGTGCTGGTAACTGGAGGCTTTTGTTTTGTTGTGTTTTCTTCTAAACCAGCGTTTAAAAAAACTCCAAAACAACAACCCGCATTGTAAACTCCTGCATGCCCTCATTTGGAACGTATGAATTGTTTAAAGACAAACACAGGGTGGGAGTCATATTGGTCTTGCAATCTTTCGGTCTTGCAATCTTTTAGTCTTGCAATCTTTATTCATTAGCTTGTTTGTTCACTGTCGTATGTTATTGCAACCTTCTCAGCCCTTCTTTGTCACCAAGTCATCTCGTATTTTAAAAGCTGCTTCTTATTTTGCAACCCCTGGTACATACACCTACATCCCTTTAAAACTGTGTTTCCTCTCCATGTGCTTATTCCCTTTGAGCTTTCTCTTGCCTATGGCTTTTCTGGAAGCTGTGGGTTTTGTGTCGCTTTGTGGTTTGGGCAGAGGGCCACATTCCTGCCTATGTTGTTTTGGACACGTATCTACCAGGCTTACTATCTTCACAACCTGGTGAAGAGCATGCCAAGAGTGACATGCTCATCTGTAGTGTCCCTGCTGTGTAAGTTGGATCTAACCATGCTAAGGTTGTCAAGATCTATCTCAAATATTACTGTCATGTTTTATGATGAAAAGATACACGAATGTCAAGTCAAGCCCTGGAGCCGGTGCTTTCAGTCGAGAATGACTCTCTGCATACGTCTGTTCTGAACACAAAGGCAGATTGACCAGGTCATTTCAGACTGCTGGGCCCTGAGCGGGAGGGGAATACAATCCTCAGAGCCACCCTCTCGACTCTGGGGCTATTTTGAGGTCAAACACTTTGTCCTGGAGGATGCCCATTGTTCTGCCTCAGAATTTGTCTGTCCCTACTATGTCCAGACATGCTTATGATCTCCTAGTCAGGTATGCCCAGGTATGTGTCTTTCAGATCCTCTTTGGCTCCTCTGCTGAACGAGATTGGCCATGGCACGCATTAGTCCTTGGCCTGTGTGTGGCTGAGGCAGGCCTGATGCCAAGACGGCTGCACCTCTCAGTGCAGAGCTCCAGGAGATTGCATCTAACTCTTAGTCTTCCCTGGGGACAAACTACTTTGTGTTGTGTGGCTTGACATGTGACTACCCTATGACTGACCCCGTGGTGGCCATCTCTGTCAATGACCTGGCTTCCCGAGCTTCACTGTTCTCTCAATCTCGAGACTTGCAAGCTTTATAAACCGCTTTTTTAGATTTTCTTAAATTAACGGTTTGTGGTGATTGGAAAACAGTAAGTAATGCTGGTTTTCAATAGATACGATCTCCAAGAGATACTTCAATACTATTGCTGTATCAGCTGGATTCCTAATATTTTCAGATAAAGGAAACAAGGAACTTCTTCTAATCTGTTTTATGATAGATGTTGTTTTCTTTAATCTGTGAAATTTTAAGACTGCAGAACAAACGTCTTTTGGTACTTTTATTACCTTTCGTAATGCTTGCTTTGGTTGTTCTTAGAGTGGAAACATGGCCAGTCAGCTACTTTCGTAACTTTGCCTCACTCAGTTCCTTTATCCCATGTTCAGTGATGCCCTAGAGGTTTTTAACTCGTGGGTTTTGCTAATGATTGTGCACTTTAAGTATCTTTATTTTGTTACCTAACCATGACTTTTTCCTTGTCCTGTTGGCTTTTCCCTATTCCTATGTCAATAAAAATTGTTTTTACCAGTGGTCAGTACAAGCTGTCAAATTTTCCCAGCCATTCACTCTTTAATTGCAGCCCTCCTGGAGTTTAACTTTGGCGGGGTTTTCTGTGACAAGCTATTATGGCACACAATTTTGGCTGCTTAATTTCTGTCAGAATTTGTGGGAGTCTCTTGTGGAGCTTGTTGGTTTAGCTTGACCTAACAGTGTTCTGTCTTTAGTGTCTTGTCATCATCCTTCTCCTTATTCTTGGCAGTCATGAGTAGCGCTGTGAAGAAACCACTGGCAGAGGCTGAGATTATAAACTGCTCCAGCTGGTAACATCGGTGTTACCAGCGTTTTACAGTTTTTGCCGAATCTCTGACAGTGCTTCTCTTAGACATACCTAAAAAGATGGTATTTGTGGGCTTTGACTCTTTCTGGTTTTTCCCACAGGTCTATGCTACCAGCAATAGCACAGAGCCAACTGTCCTGCAAAAAGGACCCTAATCAGCGAACGTTGATTTCAGCCTCTTTTGTAAGAACAAAAATCTGTTTTTCTGTCAGGCTTTAGAATTTATCCTCTAACATCTTTTTTACTTGTCTTTTCCTGTTGATTTTCCTAACCCTTTGGAGGATTTTGTTTGCATCCTCAGGCTTGTTAAGCAGAAACTAGGGACATGATCTCAGATACTTGGCATTTTCCTGCATGTTGATAAATTCATCCATCTATTCCTTACACAGAGGAATCATCCAAATCCTTTTAATTTCACCCAGAGAACATCAAGTTACTTTTTTTTTTGGCAAACTCTCTGAAGAAGAGTTCTTGCAACAATTTGAATGCCAGGCCCATTTCTGTCATCTTTCCCCAGTTTTGTTTTGGATATTAAGGGCACATACATGGTTTTCGTCTCATTCTTTGTGCCACCTCAGGTCCAAACTTAACGCTTCTTTTTACTAACCACGTTCCAGCTTGTGAATTTTGGAAGTTTCTGAAGGTAATTGTGGGTGAGGAGTTAAAAAGCATTAACATGTATAGTGCAATTTCCACTTCTAAGTATTATATATTTGAAGCCTCACCCAAGGCAGCTGGCTGCTACTTTGCTCCCAAGCTATGAACAGTTCTCGGGCTTTGAAGATCCAAATGTGTTACAGTTTATTCTTAGCATTGAAGTATTGATGTCCCAGAGCTGAAATTGAACATTCGCTTGCTCAAGGATGTCAGGACCGTGCTGGTTTGATTGTCACATCACCTGCACAGCTTTACTTTTGCAAGCGTGGTACTAACCTTTCCAAAACTTACTTTACAGTGAGCTTTTACTTTCATTAAAAATCTTACCAACACTTTGGCTTCCTGATAGCTTTCATTAAAACGTGCTCCTCCTGCCCTCTGAGTCCACTTCTTTGGGCTGCTCTTTACTTGGCTTAGTGGTTTTTAGGAAAGTTGAGTTTTCTGCCAAAAATATAAACCCAGCGAATATTCTTGGTAGTGTGCCCAGAAGAGGCATCAGGTGGGAACAGATTCGTGCCAACACAAGACCCCTCAGCCTATTGTGTTTCCAGAACAGCTTATCCAGTGACGTCAGGCACTGCTGTAAGGAACTATTTATGCTTCTGGGTTTCTGAAAACATCAAAAAAAAAAAAAAAAAAAAGAAAGGGAATGGCAACACCTGGGAGGATAAACTGCTGTCTGGCTCATTTGGCTTCATCCTGCTTCTGACACGAGTGATTTGATTGCAGTTAAATCTGGCCCATCTTCTGAAAGAGGTGAATTCATTTACTGAGGTCAAAATACTACACCGAGTATGAGATGTCTAAGACTAAGCAATGGAATATTGAACAGACAGGTAAGAGATGAATATGACTGTATTTAGTCTATCCATGAGATTCTGTAATTCAGCACTTCTGACGTCAGCTGTCTGCACAAAACTAATTTTCTTCCTTCTTTTCTTCAAAATTTAAACTTGATATTTTGAAGAAACAAATTTTTTTTCTGAATTTATATCTTGCTGATTTCAGCCTCATAGTGGATGGTTGTGCCTGCCTTGCACTGGTTTTAGTGAGGCCGTGGCGCCCGCCGCAGCCCGCTCCCCACACACACTGCCTGTGATACCTTGTTAGCTGTGCACAAATAAGGTCACAACAACCTGCTCTTCCGTGATGGCTTCACTGCATAAGGGAGGCACGTAGGTACCGACACTAACTGCAAAGCTTGGCCAGATGAAGGGGGTGGATTGATACCATTGAGTCATGTTCTTAACGCTGCCAGGTTTGCAAAATCCTGTGTTAGTGTGTGCACTGGAGGGTGCGGCAATTTCTGTTTGGACTTGTACTCCATTTCTATGAAGACGCTTCATCTTTGCTGCTCAAGGTAGGATCCTCTGGTCATTGATTGTCACGTAGCGCTTTCCCCCATCTGTGTTTCAAATGAGGTGTGGATCCCTTCATTATCATTTTTCATTTTCTGCGTGTCCTGTAAATTTATCGGTAACTGGTAATAACAGCCAGGATTCTGAAACTGATTAAAAAGGTAGAAAACAAACCAAGGCAAAGGAAGCTTCCAATTACGTCATGTACTAAAAAATTAGAAAATAATTACATTTTAAATAAATGCAAAAATTACATTTTTAAATTTTAAATTACATTAAAATAAATAATTTTATATTTAATTCAT
>NW_010407715.1:1271-7671 GCF_000710305.1 Buceros rhinoceros silvestris | reverse complement strand
TTGTTCATTGAGGTCTGCCGTGGCCCTTTGGGCTCCATACATACTTGGGTATAACACTCTCACAATAATCGACTTTAAGATTCTCTGAATTTTTAAAGATTGTTACTTTAACAGATTATATATATGATTGAGAAAATGCTTCTATATGAACGTTTAGGCAAGAAGTCAGTGAAAACAACAGTTCCTTTTCTTCGATCCCCATCTATCCATCAAGAGCAATCTCTTCTGCGTGTGCTTGGGGGATGCTCGATGGAAAGTGTGAAATGGAAGCTGATGATAAAGAAACACCAGAGGATGTTGTAGTTAGAGAAGGATGTTGTTTTCCAGTTAAATTAGCCATGGCCATATGTGCAATAGAAACGTACCTTAATCTTTTTAATGCAAAAAGGGATGTATGGAATGTCCAGTCATATTTTTAAAGTGCATTTTCACAAGCATTCATCAAATTAAAAGTAGTCTTCTATAGAGAACTCAGAGGTGTTTCTCAGCAAAAGCCATTTCTGTCACAGATTCCAACTTCATTTCGTTTGGTATTTGGGAAAAGATTCTTGCAAGAATTATTTTCAGTAATAAATATTTTATCTGTTTCCAGCATACATATAAGAGTATAGAGTAAATATCCATCTAGTGTATCAGTATGTTGCTTAAGCTATAGATAGAGAAATCGTGTGGCATGTATCCACTAGAATGTGAACGTTTATATGATCTTAATGGTGCTGGTTGTTCTCGTATTAATGAGCAAATTAATTGTAGACAAAAAAGGTTGTTTATCAAAACCTGAAGACCGTTTAGGATTCAATAATAATAATGTTAAAATAAGAATTGTCTGTACTTCACAGTTCCCTATTCTGAGAAAGAGCCTCTAAAAGAAATACTGCATTTTAGTTCATTTAATAGAAGCCAAATCCAAGTAATTTTTGCTTATTGGTTGACATACTTGACTAGGTATTTCTTCTGAGCTGAACAGTTAAAATAACAGGTCTATTTTCTTTTTTCTTTTCTTTCTTTTTTCTTTTATTTTCATCCTCCAGGTAAGTGTTGCCATTTCCGCTTCATAAAGAACTGACTATGTCATTTCATGATCAGGTCAGGGCAAAATAATCACAGCCTTCCTCTGAACAGTCCTGGCCTCTCCCTTGCCCTGGCAGTGTGTTCTTAACCATTTTGCCTCTGTCCAGGTTGCTGTTGTACAGCCCTGTGGTGATGCAGATCAGCTTACAGATCCTGCTGGAAACTTGCTGTGTTGCCCTTGTGCTGTGGAGCTAGTCTGTCGATGTGACTTTCCTTGCAGCTGCAAGTACTGATGCAATGGAAGTGAATGTGAGGGACACATTTCTGCTGAAGGTAGAGGGCCAAGGTTGGAAGGGACAGTTAGCGCGGGTGGGCTTATGGTAGGTCTGAAACTGCCCTGAATCACGGATGTGCTGGCTCAGTTGCTCAGCAGTGATGTCCTGACAACTCTGTTGTATTATTTCCTCCTCTTACCTGTCAGTTGTCTGCTGGGTTGGTCTTTTCTTTCACTGCTGCTCTACCTTTTCAGTCTGTATCTTACTGAATGCTCCAGGTAAGATTATTCTTCTGCCTCGTGAAAGAGTGCCAAACGCACTAGTGATACCCCTTGACAAAATGCATAAATTACGTATGTGTGCTTAGTGTTTCATTAGCTGAGCTTGGAGCCTTGGCGCAGTGGCTGAGACTTGCCATTCTGTTGAAGCCATGGTTGAAGCCATTGCTCTCATTGTACCTAGACAATCCTTGATTGCAACAGAAGTTTGCATAGGTATCAGAAACAGATTTTTTGATTCCCTGTCTCAGATGCTTATAGTAATACTGACTCTTCAAAGAGCACAACCTTCTGAAACACAAAACCTCAAATCTGAGAGTTAAAGCACAACGTTATGGAGAAGGAGGCATTGATTCCCAGTAGCTTCTTCCAGTGATGCAAGAGAAAGTTTAAGAATAGTTATTTTCTCTGTGTACACTCAGCATTTAATTTTATTCCTTATTTTCCCTCCATGCACAGCTGTAGAACTTGAAGCATATTGAGGAAAAGCAACTCCATTTCAGTAATTTCCACACCTAAGTGAAGCCTTCTGCCTTTTGAAAGTAAACAGAAAAACAATCTTTAAATCCTTTAAACCTAATGGGGAAAATTAAATGCTTGATTTAAGAATAAAGATGCCTATTATAGGTACCTGTCATCCTGACTTCACAGAAGACTACAAGTTTACCAGTCAGTATTAGTATAATCAGCTGGAGGAACTAGATGTGTGTATGGTCACAGAATGACGCTGTTGGAATACCTGAGACTTGGGAGGATAGCTCACGTGTCTAAATTATTGTGATGGACAACTACAGGCTATTCAGAACAGAAAGGAAGGGAAAACGAAGGGAGGGGTTCTGTTGCCCTACAGGTGAAGGAGCAGCCCGGATGCATGGTACTTCTATAGGGTGTACAACAGGCTGGTTTGAGAGCATGTGGGTCGGGATCGGAGATGTCAGTTAGGGTGACATCATGATAAGAAATTGTTGCCGAGCTCCCTTCCAGAGTGAAAAAGCAGATGAATCTTTCTTTAAACAACTTGAGAAAGTCTGTATCACAGGTGGTGGTTCTTGGGGGGTGCTTGATCCCCCTGACATCTGATGGAAAGGGAGCATGGCAGGATCCAGTCAGTCTACGAGGTTTCTATTGGGTGTCAGGGACAGTTTCTTGATACAGGTACTAGGTGGGCCATTGAGGTTCACAGACAAGGAGGAACTAGTTGGAAGTTTGATAATCAGTGGTAGACTTGGCTACAGTGACCACAGAATAGTGGGGTGCACTATCCTGAGGGGGAAGGTAGCAGACAGAGTACAGACCATTTCAAGAGACCAGATTTTGAATTATCCAGGGAACTGGTAGGTAGGATCACATGGGAGACAACTCTTAAAGGTATAGGAGCTGAGGAAAGCTTATTGTCCAGATGTGTTGGGATGATGTCAGGAAAGCCAAAGTTCACACAGGGTTGACACTTGCAAAGGGCATCAAGGGCAATAAGAAAAACTGATACTATCTGGTGAGGTTTGACCCTGGCTAGATGCCAGGTGCCCACCAAAGCCACTCTATCACTTCCCTCCTCAGCTGGACAGGGAAAGAAAATATAACAAAAGGTTTGTGGGTCAAGTTGGGGACAGGGGGATCACTCAAAAATTACTGACATGGGCAAAGCAGACTTGACTCGGGAAAATTAGTTTAATTCATTACCCATCAGATCAAAGTAGGATAATGAGAAATATATTCAAATCTTAAAACACCTTCCACCCGTCCCTCTCTTCTTTGCTCCCAATTTTATCTAACTCCTGTCCCACAGTGGTGCAGAGGGGTGGGGAATGGGGTTGTGACAGCTTACACTTGTCTCTGCGCTCTTTTCTCCTCTGAGGGAGGACTTCTCACATTCTTCATCTGTTCCAGCAAGGGGTCCCCCTCCAATGTGACAAACTTCTCAAATGTGAGTCCTTCCCACGGGCTGCAGCTCTTCACGAACTGCTCCAGTGTGGAACTGCTCCTTCAGGAACAGACTGCTCCAGCATGGTCACCCTGTGGGGTCACAAGTCCTGCCAGCAAACCTGGTCCAGCCTGGACTCCTCTCTCCACAGGTCCTGCCAGGAGCCTGCTCCAGCATGGGCTTCCCGCAGGGTCACGGCCTTCTTCAGGTGCAGTCACCTGCTCTGGCATGGGGTTCTCCGTGGGCTGCAGGTGGATATCTGCTCCACTGTTAACCTCTGAGGGCTGCAGCAGGACAATCTGTCTCACCATGGTCTTCACCGCAGACTGCGGGGGAATCTCTGCTCTGGTGCCTGGAGCACCTTCACCCCCTCCTTCACTGACCTTGGTGTCTTCAGAGTTGTTTCTCTCACATATTCTCACTCCTCTCTGGCTGCAATTGCTGTTGCACAGCAACTTTCCCCCCTTCTTTATGTTACTCCAGAGGTGCTACCACCATTGCTGAAGGGTTTGGCCTTGGCCAGCAGCAGGTCCATCTTGGAGCTGGCTGGCATTGGCTCTGTCAGACATAGGGGAAGCTTCCAGTGGCTTCTCACAGAAGCCACCCTGTAGCCTTCCCTGCTACTGAAACCTGGTTATGCAAGTCCAATACATACTGCCACATTAGCAGAAAAATTCCGAACAAAGAAAATGTTGGGGGACTGTTACTGAGTGGATTAGCGACAGCAGACAGAGAAGACTGAGGTACCCAGTGTCACCCTTGTCTTAGTCTTGACCAGCGAGGTCTCACAGTCCTCTGTGAACAGTAGAAGTATTGAAAGAGTAGAACTACCAGCAGAGAGGGTTGGGTCAGTAGTTACTCGAGAGAACTCAACTCTTACAAGTCCCTAGGACCCTCAGGTGGCATCCCAGGGTGGTGTGAGAGCCAGCTGATGCCCTTGCAAGGCTGTTGTGTATCACCTTTTATGGAGTTTGGGGGACATCTCCAGTCACTGGAAGACAGAAAATGTTGCACCCATCTTCTGGAAAGATCAGAAGGATGGTGCAGAATTTCCCTGGTCCTGGCAAATATTTAATCTTTTTTGTTCAGATAATAATGATAAAAAAAGATGTTGAAGATGGATTCTTCACTTGTCACTGGCATTTTCTAAATGTTAATTTTTGTGCTGACTCTGAGGACTGATTCTTTTGGAAAATTAAAGAATTCCTTCTCCCTCCTTCTGCAAAGTTTCCAAATATGTAACACTATAAAGGCCCAGCAATGCATTTGCTACAGACCTGAGTTGTCCCGGTGACATCCTGTGCTGTCTTGTTATGGAGGACAAGGAAGCTGCTAACGAGCAAATGAAGAGTTTGAAGGAAATCAGCTCTGCAGTTGAAATGGTGTCTCAGCATGCCAGTAACACAGGTATTGGTACTATGGCCTCACAGGTGGGACAGAAGGGTTTACGCAAAGACCGTAAGTGCGCTGAAGAGATAATGTAATGACCTCTCTGCTGCGGCTTTGGCTTAAGGGGTTACTGTTGCCCGACTCCCTTCGTCCGTGCGCTGTTCCCTAACTTATTTTTGTTGAACTGTTCGCCTGAGTGATTTTTAAAGCAGAATCTAGTCTGTTAAAAGTTTTGACTATAAATTATATTTTTTTAAACCAGAATAATTTGTAAGCGCCTGGGCTTGTGGTTAAGTGAAGCATGCCGCTGTGGTGCGGATGGGGTGTTAACATCCAGAAGGGGCAGAAAAAGTCAGGTAGGGCTGAATGGTAGGTGAATTACATACTTCTTAGCAAAAGAGCATGCACATCCCCATGTTTAGCCTATGTGGACCAAAATATTCCTGTCTGCATGAGTCCTTCAACACAGGTTGTCACAGGTTCCTTCCAAGACCCTGCTGCTGAGCAGTGTGGGACTTGTGTCAGCTGAGCTCCAGGCCTCCCTGTTAATTGTAATGCTTTCTACAACACTGCGAGACAGATTGATGTGTATTAGAATGCTAAATGCTATTCCTTAAAGTTCAAATATTTTACTGCATAAATTCTTTATTTCTGTGGGGATTAACCCCAACATTAGAACCGTGAAATGGTGTTTTCCTCTTGTTTTCAGATGCTGTTCTGCTCTGTCCACACCTACTGTACGTTATCACTCTTCCTCTGCTTCTAAAACAGCATTTTGGTTTCAAAGTCAACATTCAAAGTGATTGAAAATATGGAGGATTACCTTCTCCTAAAAAAAAGATAATTGTTGTGGCTAACTGCAGGCTGGGGTTGACACAAACAAACCCTTAAACAAACTAAATGTTTCTGGTATGAATGAGATAAACATGTGTTGGACAGGAATTGTTATGTGTGTGCACATAAAATGTGGCTTTTACTCGTATCAATCGTTCAGATATAAGAGATTGTGTTGTTACAGCTTTCTCTCATGTCTGACTTTCTGAGGATCACAGAGCTAAAACAATTTGCAGAACTGGGAACCGAACAGCCTTTATTGCCTTTTGATTGTGCTAAACTTTGAGGTGATAGCTGCAACTGTGAGCGCACAGTGTTAGAAAAGATTAGTGTGAATTATCCATGCCCACATGTTGCAAGCTTTGGTGTACGTTTTAAGCTACACAAGAGGAATTCTGGCTTCTCTTTGAATTGTAGTAATCAGATTTTTATAATGAATTGTTTAATTGAGTGTGGATGCAATCACATTTAAAATTATCCTATACTTTGACATTGCTGTTTGTGCGTCACTATATTGTGTCTTTCATTTTTTAGTCTCCTTATTGTAAGATTCTTTTAATTTGTTCTGGCTTCAGCAACACATTTCTTGGGTAGGCAGTACCTCTGCTATAGCTGCAAAGAATCTTGGCTGGGGGTTGAGTTCATCAGCCTCCTCGCATGAACACCGTCTGCTTGACTTTGTGCTGGGAGTA
>NW_010407715.1:0-1205 GCF_000710305.1 Buceros rhinoceros silvestris | reverse complement strand
AGGGAAAGTGCCAGACACCTCCTAGACCCCAAACCTTACTAGAGGTAATGCCTTGCTCTTATGCTAACGAACAATTATAAAGCATCCTTAGCCTCTCTAGATAGTCATGTGCCCCATGCAGGGCTCGTGTCTGGGCACAGCCCGTGCCCAGGTGGTGCAGCCTCCTACACGGTGCGAGATGCAGGATGCGGGATGCAGGATGCAGGATGATGCAGAGCGACCGCTGCCATGCTGCTGTCTGCAGCCTGCCTGGCTTCTGCAGTTTTTCCACCCCACTTGGGGCTGTGGGACCCTTCGCCTCTTGACTTGGTTCACTATTCCTTTAAGCTCTTTTAAGAAGAGCTGCAATATCTACCGAAATAAAATAAAACGACAAATGGATGGGGAATGATAACAGTGTTGTGGTTCTGTGCACATGACTATTCTGCCCCAGGGATCTCGATTTTATGCTACACCAAGTGCTGTTGTATCTCGTTATCGCTCTCTGCTCCCCTGATCCTGTTTTTGGTAAAGTTACCCGTTAGAGGGAGCTACAGAGCAATTTATTAGTAGATCAGCTTTAAGGCACGTTTTTTAAACATGTTAAATACAGATATGGAATAAAAAAATACACCGACGATGGGTTCAGGTTCTGGGCTTTTCCCCTTATTATGGTGAATTGGTTTTGGCTCTCCTAGGAGTGATTTCCCCACCGCTGTATCCAGAGTCCTCTGTTTGAAAGCACTTGTTTTCTTTGACACCCCTCCCTGCTGTGCGATTTATCCCATTCCCATAGCATGTGCGTTATTTACATGTATGTAATCTCCAAAAAACCTACCACTCTTTTGTTCGCTAGGTCGCTACTTCTCTCATCTTGATAAGAAAAAATGCTAAGGGAATTACAGAGGAAGCCTGCCCTTTCCCATGGTGGTATTGAAGAGCAGGGCTGTACTCAAAACCACCTAAAGCCGGCCAGCGGTGCGAGGGACCCATGCTGGGGATAAGCTCTGTAAGTGCAAAGAGGATTTAAGTACTGTCCAAGGCAACTGGTGCACACAACAGAGATGTAGCCTCTGACAAGAGGGTTTAAAATTTCAGACCTGTTGACCACCAGAAGCTGAGAGTGAAGCAGGGCCACGAGCACTCCCCGCAGCACTCCTGCTCATACAGCACTTGCAGCTGCCCCCCACTGCTTTTGTAGAAGACCCTGGCACAGCTTGTCGCCC
>NW_010407714.1:31972-46955 GCF_000710305.1 Buceros rhinoceros silvestris | reverse complement strand
GGTGACAGCCTGTAATTTAGTGCCTTTATCCAATGGGGTGTCACAGGGATTAGCTGCCTTTGAAACACAGAAATAATTAGAAGATTAAAAATCCACATACAATTCCCTGATTTTTTTTACAGAATGCTAAAAACTTCTGGAAATGTTTGAATTAATATAATTCTGATAATCATGTTCTAGTCATTCTTTCTGCCTTGTATTGTATGGTGTATTTATAATTTTTTTACCAGAATAATGATTTATACTTTGGGCATATACCCTTTGGGTTTTTCAAAGCTGACAGGTAGAACTGGTGTGGTGAGCAGGGGTGTACTGCCACTCTGGCATGCACGAGCACTCCACAAGCATCACTTGAAAGAGAAACTGTGAAGGATTTACCTCGTGTGTATCTGAGACAATTACTTTAGGAATAAGAGAACTGTGGTGTTCTCCATCTTTCCAGTGGCAGGTAATGTCACACACATGGCATGAGACTTTCAAAAGGAGTCATTCTGTTCTAGCTGTTAGAGAGACATAGCCACCAGTTGACTTGACGGGACTGAAGTGGGCAAGATGGGTGTCGTTCTAACTAAACCATTTCTTGTTTTAAATTGACTTCACACTGTCTGGTTTGGCAGCGTTAGCGTACAACTCTCTGCAGCTTCTTCTGTTGGTGCCTTGTGTCATGGCCAAGACAGCCTCTGCCCTCTGTTACTGGAGCATGTACGTGCAGTGAAGCATAAGCTTTTTTGTTATGCAAAAGGGAGGTAAATTAATAATACTGAGGGCACTTCTGTTTCTTCTAGGGCCATTACTAATTTCTGTGGTGTCTTAGTGAATGGACTTGGGCTTTGTGAATGGCAAACATAGATATTGTTACCAGAACCCTCTAGGAAATTGGTGGATAGCAGTCTGTCTGGTTTGCCATAGACCAGCCAGAAGAATGGAAGTCCAGGGCTCTATTTCTACAGATGATGCGACTCTGCCTGTACTATTGCTGGTATTAGCAGTTTTCAGCTGATGGGTATCCAAAAGCATTCCAATCATTGCAAACCTATTTGTAAAGTTTATGTCCCGAGGCCTGTGACTTTGTGGGCATTGGTCACCATTCATTGGTTCTAATGTCATGGTGAAAATCACTGTTAGTTACAAAAGTGTTGCATCCTGAGTAAAACTGATTGTTCAAAGCTTCTCTGGAAACTAGTCTTAACTTGCATTTATTTGTAAGGAATGCTAGAGAAAAAATTCTCATATGCAGGTACATGCTCTGCTGGCTGGACTTTTTGAAAGAGAGACTGAATTATGTCCTCCTGAATATAACTGTGAAGCTCAACTTGATCACAGAGAAATTTAGGGGCGTTGATTGCCTGTACTGAATGGACATCATGCTTCATTTGGAAGTGTTTCAGCCTCCAATTCATGTACCTGTGACTAAGCTGTAAGTGAGAGCCATAGGGGACTTCAATGTCCTTTTATCTAGTCAAAAACCTAGCCTGGCAATAAAGCCTGCTGCAGATCTGCAGGCAACAGCAGCTTGTGGAGGAACAAACGGAGTGTTACCAAGAGTGTAAGCTCCATCAAACGCGGAGTTATCCATGTTTGTACATAACTGCACCTCATGACTAACAGCTAACAGACACAAGGGGCTGTTGTTCTTGCAAAGATATACAGGCATTTTCAGTATTTTTGCTGTAAGGCACACAATTATCAGTGTGCATTATAGACAAATGGTATTACCGGAAGAGGTAATTGGCTGGAAATACTTCATACATATGTAGAAGTTGTCATAACTTCAGAGTTACATGAATGCTTAACTATTAATTTTCGTCCTTCCAATCTATGTAGGAATTCCTGAATTACCCTCTGGTTTGAAGCAGCAGAAATTCTGTTTGCTCTACACATGATTTTGTCTCCTTTTAATATGAGGATGTGGACTTTCTTTCGTGATGCATGAAAATATCAAGGCGATTTAATTCTATGAAAAGAATAGTTTTGGGAAAGAGCAGTTGGCTATGCTTTCCTTTCACATTCTTATATTCCCCAGGATAGCTCTTAATGGCAGATGCAGAGATGACCTATCACCTTATTGCAGGAGGCTGCAGGATCTTCAATCACCTTTTGCAACATCTTTGGGAAGCAAAGGGGTGCCATCATCCTAAATCATTTGTCCAGGGTCACAGAGAAGGTGAGTGGCAGAGCAGGACTTGAACCCGCGCCAGCACTTGCGTCTCTCTGCCCTGTCACTGCCTTCTGTTTAATGACTTTGGGGGACCACAGTAAAACCTTGGAGCGCCGCTTTGCAGCAGAAGATCTGTCTGGCGTCCAGTGTGCAAGCCACCTACTTGCACACAGTGCCGCGAAGCCTAAAATGTTCTTGATTGTGATACGTGGAGGTTGTAAGCGCTGAAATCGGTTGACTGTACCTGATCAATGGTAGGCATCTGCTTCAATGTAATCTTGCATAAGAGTGAATGGTGGCAAAAGCTGCCAGAGCCTGATGTTATATTTAGCAGCAAGAAGTTTAAATATCAGGAGGAATAGTTCTCTTGTTTGTAGATGTGTCTGTTGCAGTATCAGGGAATGTGTTGAGAAGTTATGCTCAACCAGCTCCCCATCTCCTACCCATACTCTTTTCTCTGACAATGAACTCAAACTCAGTCTCAGGAGGTTTAAATCTGTACCTTTAACATTAAGTCCACTTAAACCCTTGTGGAGAGCGTTGGAGGGGGAGGAAGACAAAAAAGAAAGGAACATCTCAGCTCCAATCTTATGTCCTGATATATCTCTTTGGAAAATAAGTTTTTCCATCCTATTCAAATAGATGATCATTATCTACCTTGGAGTAAACATCTGACTTTATCTCGGCAATTGTGAAATAACTCTATCCTTTCCCAGTGTGATGTAATGTACAGGTATCTAGACACCTGACCTTTACAAAAGCAGCATTAAAAGTCAAATGTCATCCTCTTCCTAGCTTCCACTCCTCTGCAATCAGGTTACCTTTCATTCAGTCATTTTCCTTGTCTAATCTTCATCGAAATAGTCTGGCAGGAGTCAGAGCTGCTTTGCTGATTTACACCAAATCAGGCTTTGTCTTTGAAGCATTTAACAAAAATATTGCAAACTTACCTTCATCACCCAAAAAAACTTCCAAGAGACATTAGAAATCCTGTATATCAATTCCCATATGAGTGATGCCATTCACCATCTTGGACCAAACCTGAGAGTGGATATTCATGGGCTCAGGTTGGGCTTAGAGGCAAAAGGACTCCTGACTCCAGCCTTTCAATAGGTACCTACCTATCAGCAAAACCGCAGGGGGAAAGGGAAGGGTGGAGTAACTACCCCATCAAACATCTTCACTTTGTTTTTAAGCCTTATCTAAACAGGTTCAGGCTACTCAAAATTTGTGACCTTTGCAAACCTTACAAACCAGCTGTAAAGCCAGTGCTCCTCGTGTTTAACAGCCAGCAAATCAGGATGTGAAGCTAAGGACGTGCCGATAGGAAGAAGGAGAGAGGGAATGTGCCTCTTCTGCTGCATTTATCTTTAATAAGAGGATGCCTATGAGCTTCAGCTTTCTGTTATCTTTCACGAAGATTTACCAGAACAAGTGGTACTAAGCCTTTAATCCGGTTGCTTTACATATACGAAAATGCTAATTTTTGTTTCCATTTTCACTCAGCCTGATTTGAAAAATGTTTATGTTAAATAACAGTTTCTCGTTTTGGAAGTTAGCTTTTTGAGATCCAAGCAGTACTGATTATATCAAAGCAGTACATCGATTTTCTTTTCTCTTCTGGCTCACTGTATAGCCAGTGAGCATGATATTCGACATGATTTATTTTTTTTCTCTTTTCGCCTCCAAATTTTTGTGGAAATAATCAGAATTACATTGAAACCAGCATCTGAACTTCACTGTGACAAATCTCCTGTGTTCGTTCACTCTGATGCAAAATGTACAATGTGCACCTTAAAGCTTTGTCTGACTGTTTATGCCAATGCTAACTTGATAGCTTTTCTTTTGGCGAGTGGTTGTATGGTAGATGATGTTCTGAGTTTTGGAGGTGAGACACAGCCCCTGTAAGCAACTTGTCTAACCCTTTGGTGCTGGTGCAGGACTACTGTAAGGCAAGGACAGTAGACCAGGGGATGGGACTGGGCCACCCTGGGTTAGGGGTGTTCTTTTGCTGTCTGCTGGAATCAGCTTCTGCAGACATAAGGGGAAGAATTTTTTTATATATATATATGTATCACCATTCTTTCTTATGTCAACTTTTACAATGATCTGTCATGGTCTTGTTTGGCGTATATCACTGCAAGGTATTGATTTTATTCAAATGATGGTAACTTACATTAACCAGATTCCGGCACGATGAAACTTGAGTCTTAAAGTCTGTTATATGGCTTGTGAGATCTGCTAAAATCCAGCAGTTCCCACTCCTGATCGGAACTGCTGTTTCTGTCACAATAGTGTCAAAATGCTTTTTATTCTATGACAGCACGCCTGTCCTCTCATCTCTGAAATATGATTTGCTTTTGAGTATTAACAAAACTGGTTGTAGGCAGGCTACAGTAGTTTCTGTGGGAAGTGTGGTCTCCTACCCAGAAGCCACTTCCTACTACATAAGTTACACCTAAGAAGAGTCAAATTCTAATTTTAATTTGCTTTTCTTTACTGGAGAGAAAAAAACCCACCCACAACACACACACACACACAAGAATTAATTGGTCCTGTGTTGCACAGAGAGAATGATTAATCTCCTGCATACAGCAGCATCTGTCTGCTACTCCTGCATGAATTCCTCAAAAGGCTAAAAGTGTTTCTAACGGTCATTTAAATAATAAATGCCACCACACTCATTAGGGGTGTATCAGTCATTCTCTTTCTGCTCTGGTGCTTGTTGCATTCTATTAATATTTATTGAATTCAAGGAAATTCATCCTGAGCTAGTGGTCCGCATTTCTTTTCAAGGTCATCAAATATAAATATTTTATTTATCTAATTTAGAAAAATGACATTAGATGCAGTGCAGCAAACATGACAAGAGTATGAATTACTGGAAAACTTCCCTTGGGAAATGTATCCAGGTGGAGGTAATGGATAATTATAAGTCAAATAGCTTCTATCCTAGCAGGTAATAAAGATACTTAATGGCAATACAAACCCTCACCTGAACGTGTGCACATGGCAGTAACAGTGAGTAGCAAAATAGACTATTCATTACAAGGGCAGTGGAAGCGTCCAGATCTCTTTCTAGTATTTGGGCCCTACGTAGGCTCATTAGAGCTTCAGCTTCGAAGTTTTACATGGGTATTCATGTGGGCTATTTGGCAGATTTTCAGTAGCCCTGCCTAAATCCATTAGATGCTTGATGATGTGTCTTACGTTAGCTCAAAGGTGGTGGCTAACAAACATGCCTGTAGCAATCATATGAGTGGCCAGAGCAGCTCATCTTGGGTATTGCACAGTGTTTTACCCATGACAGTCTAGTGTTCTCCCATCGAACAGGGCTACATTATCTATTTCTTTCCCACCAGTAATGGGATGAGGAGACGATCCTGCTGACATGCAGTGGTCTGAATGTTCCTGTAGATAAAGCCTTCCATGCCCTTTTCTGCTCCATATTCAACTTCTGCACACTTGGAGCCTGTTGTCTCTGTGTTCTCTGGGGGTGTAAATCTTCTTTTATGATGATTTCTTTTTGAGTGAGCACCGTATTTGCTTTACATTCATCCTACCCTCTCTAAAAGGAAAGTGAGATGATGGGGTTTACATTTTAGAGATTAATAATAGCATTCTTGCAAATGCTGGCTATAAGAAAACAAAGCTTCAGAAAGGAAAATGTAGGTAGATTATGTTTACCTCCTCAAAATGTTCACCAAGGAACAATTCCTCTAAATTGAGTGATGGACTGTCAAGAATCAAAGAAAACAAATGAAGTGGCAGTTAACGTAATTTAAAATTGTGCTTGTGGGGTTTTGTGTCTGCATTCAATTTTTAGCACATTGTAGCCTTTTGCTATTGGTAAGGTTAAAATTAAAATTGTTTATTGCTATTGCCTAGAAATATCACAGACAAAGCAGAGGTTCTAAAGAAGTGGATGTTGAATAACTTGTGTCTTTGTAGCAGTTCTCTTTTTGAACAATACACACACAATATCTAAGGGAGAATGTTGTAGGAGAATTAGCTGTAAAATGGAAAAGTAGTAACTCTGGAGCTTTGACTGAAGTGGTATGCAGCCTGTGCTGCTTCCTGACTTTCCAAATAAGCACTCCTGTGGCCTATTATATTATGCTTGTGTGGCAAGGTGTTGGTAGTGGAGGGGCTAGAGGGGTAGCCTCCATGAGAAGCTGCTAGAAGCTTCTGATAGAGCCAATGCCAGGCACTGGCCAAGGCCAATCCCATCAGTAACAGTGGTAGCACCTCTGGGACGATATATTTAAGAAGAGGGAAATAATGCTGTGCAACAGCAAATGCAGCTGGAACAAGGACTGAGAATATGTGAGAGAAACAACTCTGTGGACACTGAGGTCAGTGCAAAAGAATGGGGAGAAGGTGCTCCAGGCACCAGAGCATCCCATGGTGAGGCAGGCTGTCTTCCTGCAGCCCGTGGAGGCTAAGAGGAGAGAACCCCATGCTGGAGCAGGTGGATGCCCAAAGGAGACTGTGACCCCTTGGGAAGCCCATGCTGAGCAGACTTCTGGCAGGACCTGTGGACCAGTGGAGAGAGGAGCTATGCCGGAGCAGGTTTGCTGTCAGGACTTGTGACTCTGCGGGGGACCCACTCTGTTCCTGAAGGACTGCACCCCATGAAGGGACCAAAGCTGGAGCAGCTCATGAAGAACTGAAGCCTGTGCAAAGGACTCATGTTGGAGAATTTCATGGAGGACTGTCCCCTGTGGGAGGAATTCCAAGCTGGAGCAGGGTAAGAGTGTGAGGAGTCCTCCCCCTGAGAAGAAAAGAGAGGCAGAGACAATGTGTGATGAACTGACTGCAACCACCGATCGTCACACCCCTGTGCTGCTCAGGGAGGAGGAACTAGAGAAAACTGGGAGTGAAGTTGAACCCAGGAAGAAGGGAGGAATGTGTTTAAGATTTGTGTTTATTTCTTTCTTATTTCTTCTTATTATCCTACTCTTATTTAATTGATAATAATTTTTTTTTTCCCAAATTGAGTCTGTTTTGCCTGTGACAGTAATTGGTGAATGAGCTCTCTCTGTCTTTGTCTCAGCCCACAAGATTTTAATTATATTTTTCTCTCCACTGTCCAGCTGAGGAAGGGGAGTGACAGAGCAGCATTGGTAGGCATGTGGCGTCCAGCCAAGGTCAAGTCATCACACATATTCTGACCTATAAAACTGGAGAATTTATTGCCCTGTCTCAATGTTGCCATTACTTGTATCAAGCTCTGACGATATACCACTAACTGACAGCTCATTGATATTCTCAGAGGCAGGGCCTTGATGAGAGTAGGTATGGCGAATAAATCGCTCCATCTCCCTTCTTGCTAAGCTTGTTTTGCTCTGTAGGGATCAGGTCTGTTCTGCTCAGTCCTGGTAGAAACCATATCAGATGAGGTCTGTGGAGTTAAAAAAAAAGAGAAATAAGGCCCTTGTATATTCACATGAACAAGCAGACCTCTGGGAAATAGAGAGCTGAGTTGCTAAAGTAAGTGTTAAAAGCAGGGAGACTCTTATGACTCTAACCCTGAGTTCTGGTGATGGGCAGGCAACAACAGGAGCACAGGATGATGGGAGAAGGAGATAAAAGACAGAAGGCCAAGATAGCAGAAGAAATGAAACTAAATGGAAGAACCTGGTATCTCTGGAGCTGCATGTGTAATCAAAACACCAGATCAATGACTGGCGTACCTTTGTCATGAATACAATAGATCCCTATGTACAGGGAACACCGGGCAGAAAACATAGAGACAGCTGAAGACATGGCATACGGGTGACCAGACAGCTCAGCATGCTCCTACAGTGGGTGGCGGAGTGTGGTAAGAAGCTGAACAACCTATGTGGCAGAGCAGAAGCGTACGGCAGGGGCACGTAGTGAGAGGAGGAGTGTTTTGAAGACTGCTAATGGAGCACGCCAGGAAGGCAGAGCAGCAGCAGCTCGTGGAGTGGCTCTAAGCTGGAACCAGCTCTGGAGATGGGCCTGGTATTGCAGGAGCTTGACAGTGTTAGTCTGGAGAGTGAGGAGAGGCTTAACGGGTTTGGCAAACAGCCGTAATAGTAAGGCTTGGAGTTTGTGGAGCAAAAATAACCATGGCACCTTCACTGTTGCTCTTCTCTAGAATTATATAAAAGTTATGCCCGCTGCTTTAATGTATATATCCTTGCCTGATATCCCACACCCTCCCCTTATTTCAAACCAACATGGAAAATATGCGTGGTAAAAATACCTTTGGCTGCAAACTAAACGAATTCTAGCATGACAAGCACCTAAGTAAATACTGAACAGTCGCTAATTAAGGTGCATAGTCCCTGATTTTTCAATTAACATGCTCAATATATAGTGATGCCTTAATTATTTTTGTGTCTAAATATATTTAAAAGAAATCTGTAAGTCTGGAGGTGAATTTTACGAGGCAGATGGTTCTCTTTATTTTCGATGATATGGTGGAGGTAGATTTAACTGAAGTTGAAGGGAGGCTTTCATGGAAATGTATCATTTAAAAACTCAGGCCTTAGATCACCTTGGCTCTTCTTGTCATTTCCATTTATCTTCACTTTAATCTCAGATGAGCCTTTTTCAAGCAATTACTTGCCCCTTAACTAGTCATGGGGACAACTAGTCTGCAAGAGAGCATGTTGGCCTTTGTTAGATAGTTCTGCCAATTACCCGCAGAGTGATCCCCATTCTCTGCTGTGAGCTGTGGAGGTGCTACAACACTTTGTTCAAACCAGGCAGCTGCCCTCCTTCTGTAGTCGGTGTGGAGGAGGCTGAATAGCAGCCCCATCGTGAGATCAGTGTTTGATAGATGAGATAAATTGCCCTCTGGAGGTTCCTGCTCTCGCAGTGGATGAACAAGGTGACTACCTTAAACAGGTCACTAACAATCAGATATGTAAGGGCAAGTGGAAGCAGGGAGATGCCCGTGGTTGAACTGCTGTCTGGACTCCCAGCTACCTAATGACAGCCTGCTGCTAGCCTGTTCCCATGGCAGCACCCATAATGGCCATTCATGTAAAACCTGCCACTTCTAAAAATACTCACCTACACAACTCAGGGATAATGGCTGGAATCCCTCAGCACTGGAATTTTTCAGAAGTGCTTAGCATTAGAGCTTGTCAGGTTTTTCTCAAATATTTTTAATCTGAAAATGCCAACTTAATGAAACATGAAGTTTGGGGACAAAGGTCTGTCTCGAAGTTGGCTAGAAAATTTTGAAAACATAGTCCAAATTTAAGGTGTTTTTATGGCAACATGTGCTGCCTGAAAAGTTCCTCTCTACTGGCTTGAAATGAATTTTAAAACCATGTGTTACTTCAGTGATTTTTATTTTGATTACCGATCAAATTTAGAACAAAACAATTCAAGTCATACGACGTATTAAACTGACTTGAGCTGACACTGCATTTAGTTTAGGGTGTGTTTTTGCAATTTCAGTATTAGTGTCAACTTGACACAGAAATTTTTTCATATTTTGTATATTCTCCTAGGCAGGTAAAATAATGTTCCACCTATCTCTTATGAGTGCTGGTCTAAATATGTTCCATTTTAGTAAAAGGGTTGTTTTTTTGAGATCTGGTGGAAGAAAATGTTAGGGAAATACAGAATGCTTTTGAAAAACTTTTCCTATATTTTTTTTAATGGGAGTCCTACTACATTTAGGGTTTCAATGTCAGGAAGTGTATTTCCCTTTAAACAGAGGGCTATGAAATTGTCTTCACTTTGGAGGGATTGGGGAAATGGGGACACATGTCTTAGAGGATTGGTGTTGGTTTCTACTGGTAAGAGAAGTAGACTGCCACTACGCCATGAAATTCAAACCTCAGACCAAAAGTAATTGGGCTGAGAATTGCTCTAGCAGTTGGCTGCTAATTCTGAAAAATAATCTACCACCTGTTGTTTAGTCTGTAGGATTAAAGAAGGTTTACTGTTCGAGGCAAGAGAAATTTGTTGCTCCAGATGGAGCACAATTTTTAAAAAAGTCTATGGGTTGAAGATCAGCATTCAGGGCGTAGTCTACTACTTTTAAGCAGGCAGCTTAATACAAGCCACAGCACTCTTAATAGCAACCTATTCAGAGCTGTTTCCCACCTTCAGAAATTGTTTTCTTTATTTGGAAGTCATCACACATTAGTTTATCACAGTTCTTGAACAGATATGCTGTGCAGTTGTCACTTTTTTCCCTGCGTACTTCATCAGATTTTAATAAGAGACGATAATTTTATTGTCCCACTGAGAATGTAATAAAAGATGTGTTTGATACACAGAATAAATAGTTGCTGGAGATGGAAATGTGAAAATTCAAGGGTTATTTTGTTTGTGTGCTATTTACTGACCATCTGGAAGCAGGAAATAACTGACAATGAGAGACTGTCGGAAATCAGCAGTATGAAATAGATGAGAAGACAGGGATCTGATCAGTTGGACAGGCTGGATCATAATGCTGGGAATATTTCTGCCTACAAAAAAGCAGACATTTCTTTTTTGATAGATACATAATTTTTGTGACAAAAATGTTTTCGGGAAATATTTTCTAGTTTGCAGAGGAGGGGGGTGGGGGAATACTTTCTGGTAGGGCTAGAAGAGGGGACTTTATTCTGAAACAGTCATATGTTCAGGGCTTGGGGAACTCACAAGGACAGGGAGATGTGGGTTCTGTTCCTGCTCAGGCTCGGTCTGGGATATAATTTTGAGTTGATTGCATACTAATGCCCTAACCAGAAGATGTGTGTCTGTTTCACTTGGGGCATTGCATAGATTGGGGAAGTTGGATTTTAGTTGCTATTAGTGCATTTGGTAGGAAAAGGGGAAACTTGCCTAGCATCATGCAGGGATGTATGTTGTCATACCAGGCGTGTTGGTGTATGGTTGTTTTGCAGAGGTGATGATGCCCTGGGGATGATAACCAGAATGTGAAGCAGCAACCCGGACACATGCACTGACCCATCCTTGGGGCAGATTTGGGGGTATGTTGAGTAGAGAGGGGAAGACACCTTGTGCTGGATGGGATTCATCAAGAAACTTCTCTTGTTTCTGGTCAAGCATTGTATTGAGCCTGGCTTGTACTGGTAGCCGATTCTTCCGTTTCCCATCTGTAATAGTTTATTTTCCTTGGCTTCAGTCATCTCTCCCTTTCTTTTCTCCTCTTTTGCTCAAAAATTCTCAGGACTGTTGGATGAGGTAAATTAAACTTCAGAAAGTAGACCTCTGATTTGTCCACAGAGCCCTTTCACATCAGGTCATTTAGTCCAGTCCAAAATCTTTCTGGGGCATCCTGGGGTTTTTTGACAAAACCCCTAGGGAGTTGCACGTCTTCTTTCAGTTATTCCTGCATTTTAGCTCTGCAAGTGCTGGCTATAAGCTGCTCGCTGCTGCCCTTGCAGACTTGGAGTCTCATGGTTGGTGACTCTCTCACCCTGTTTTCCCCAGTCAGGTTCATTCAGCTGAGTATATTAAGGCCGGAAATCCATAGTAGCCCCGTAAAGTCAAATCACAGCAAACCTATTCCTTCTGCCACTATCCCCTTGTCATGTGGTCCTGGCACCTCCTATGCCTCTTCAGTTTGCTGAGCTAGCAGAAAACTGGAGAGTTTTTTTTTTTGCTTTTCTGGGATTTTGGTGTTTTTTTCAGCAAACCAAGTGGGCTGGACACAGGATCAGATGTTGTACTTTACAGCATGGGATGGCACTGTGGTACCTTACAATTGAATCCATTCAGTCTGCTTGAAATTCAAACGTCTCAGATCCTTTGGTCAAATGTGTTCTCTGCCTGCTGGACTGGTCCTACAGCAGCCAGAACAAAGCAAAAACCTTGGTCCCTCTTTCTCAGCCAAGCTTCTGTAAGAAACATAGTGTAATGAAAACTGAGAACAAATTAAACAGCTTTACCATCTCTGATAGGTACGCAGAGTGGTAATTAGCGGATTTTGGAAAGGTTTGTAGATAGCACCTTGACCAGCCTCAGAGTAGACATATACAATTTTAAAGCACTGAATTTAAAGGATCTAATTTTGCGCCACTGGCATTTTGCATTTCAGTGACAATAAATACTCAAAATTCCCAAGACACGAAGAAACCCTCGGGATGCTGTGATTCTCCCTTGTTTTTCTTTGCCATAGACATGAACGTTAGTATAGCTGGTTTAGAAACAATAGCTTTGTCTGAGTGAAATTATTGAACCAAAGTACTTTTGTTTACTAAAGTACTTCAGTTTTCTTGAAAACTTTCAATAGAAAATATTTTCATGTCCTGCTTGGGTTGTTATTCCCATTTGTCCAGGTGAACAAATTGACGCAGGACTGACAACAGCCCCTGTGTCTATTACAGCGTCCTATGATAAAGTGTTTGTCATCTTCTACATCTTTAATGAATGTCGGTGTTCTGAAGTGAGCTATGTCACCCAGCAGCTTATGAACAGGTGTGGCAGATCAGTGATGATACTTGAGAAATTCGGTGGAAGTAGGCTGCTTTAAAGTCATCTTTCTGTCTGAAGCACCTTCTAAGCAGGCTATAAATGTTTGCCATTCTCAATGTCTAACCCAGCTTAGAATTATGCTCTAGTAGTCAAGGGGTGGGACACAAGCGGTGAGGCACAGCTACTGTGCTTTTGTTCTGGATGAACTGCTCAGTTTGCAGAGCTGGAACATACTCCAGGAAGCACTCATCCTTCTGGCTGCTTCTTCAGAAGTGGCTGCATACTCTCCATTGGCAAGGCTGGTGGACACATTTACATAACAGCCCCCCGGGCTGGTGCAACTGCCCTACACTGTGAGATTTGTCTTATACTGCAAGTAATAGCCAAGAAACCTTTAGGAAACCTCCATCTCAAGGAGTACTTGCAAGATTTTGAGGAAATTTGGAGCTTTGAAAATCATATCCTAGGCAATGACTAAGATGCCAAGAGAAAGGATAATGTTGTGCTATGCAGAATATTTGCAAATACTTCTTTACGGTCACACTGATACCGCTGTAATAAAAGCCCTGTGAATTAAAAGATGCAGTCCAGAACAGTAATAGTTCTGCTGCCCCAAAGGGAAGGAATAGCTCTTATTGGAAGCGTTCAGTGAACTTCTACTTATCAATACATTGCAACAGATAAATACCTAGTGTTTGAAGGTCTTCAGCCAAAAGTCCTGACAATATAACAGCTTCTAGCAGCAATATTTTATCAGGTGATAGTGTTTCACTGTGGGAGCTAGACCCGTCCAGCTCTTTCAGTTGATATCTGTGAATCAGGTAATCTTAGCACAAAAATCTGCTGAGAAACGAAATCTGTAGCTAAAGTGCTGCGTGTGGAAACTCATGCATGTACATCATATCTCAGTTCATCTCAGAAATGGTAAATGAAAAAAATCCCTGAATTATCTAGGATATCCCCAGCTCCGGGCTTAATTCTTCATGTACTGTAATGATAGTGCAATTCTTTGTGGAGATGAATGTTCTTCCTTCAGTGGCTAACCTGATACACATATGAGAATGTATCAGGGAAATGGAAGGAAACAGGTCCATTGACTTTGCCCTAGAAAATCACTAAATGCTGATCCATGCAAAGTGTCGAATGTTAAAAATTTTCTACCTGACAGAGCTGGATGGAAGAACCATGAGCTAGTAGTACATATAAGCGCTGTGCTGCTGCATTTTGTCTCTCAAAGATGATTCTATTATGCAACACAATACTAATTTGTTCCATGTTTTCATCTTTGTATTTAAGTTACAGAGACAAAAAGCCCTCTTAAGATCTTCAAATGATTAGTGTGTGATACAGATAGTGCACGGGGAAAATGCCACCCATCTCCTGGAATGTCTAATTGAACAGCAATAATGATCACTTCCAGGACAAGGATATGAGAAGCAGGTATTTGGAGTCAGGGTCCTGACTGCTTGCATGTCACCAAAGAACCATGATTCACCTACAGTTAATTTCTTAAAAGCCTCCCTGGACAGCACATTTAATAAAATTGAGTTTATTTTTTTGTGATTGGTTACTCTCCTTCTTTGTGTTGTAAGGTTCTCTGCCTGCTGATGCATTACATCCCCACAGGCAATTCCCACCGAGTACATAAAGCTGTGATTCAAGGTACGCAATAAGTGTTAGTTTGATCCCAGGACATTTGGTTGAAATACCTGACCCTTGAAAATAACTCACATCTTTTTCCAATTCCAGATAAAGATCTACTACTGTGGAAGTGGAACTGGAGCCAACCTAGATACATCCACGTCAGCTGAAAAACAGAAAGAGTTAGGGTAAAACGAGAACTATTAATTTTAACAGAGAAGAACAAAATACTTTGGACCTACTTTTCCGTAAGTCCTTCTTAGCACTTTATATGTTCCGTGAGTGGCCAGCAATGGAGCCATTCGACAGTCTGTAACACAGTTTAGTGGGGTATTCATGTCAAGACAAGTTGCAGTATTGCTATTGATCCCTTATGATTTCGTTAGCCGGTGAAATAATCCTAAATGATCTGGGGGAATGGCAGAAATTTACTACTTTGGGATATCAGAGTGAGGAAAAATAATTTATGACGTATCCTTAAGGAGCCAATCCTATTATGGCAGTGCTATGGATGACAGGTCACCTCACCAGTGGTGTCCTTCAGGGCTTAGTATTGGGGCCTGTTCTTTTCAACATCTTTATCAATGATCTGGAGGAGGGGATTGAGTGCACCCTCAGCAAGTTAGCAGATATCACTAAGTTGGGAGGCAGTGTTGATCTGCCTGAACGTCAGGAGGCTTTACAGAGGGGTCTGGACAGGCTGGATCAATGGGCCTAGGCCAGTTCTATGAAATTCAACGAGGCCAAGTGCCGGGTCCTGCACTTGGG
>NW_010407714.1:30016-31799 GCF_000710305.1 Buceros rhinoceros silvestris | reverse complement strand
CTGGGTCCACAACAACCCCCTGCAGTGTTACAGGCTGGGGGAGGAGTGGCTGGAAACTGCCCAGCAGAGAAGGACCTGGGGGTGCTGGTCAACAGCTGATTGAACATGAGCCAGCAGTGTGCCCAGGTGGCCAAGGCGGCCAACGGCATCCTGGATTGTATCAGCACTGGTGTGTCCAGCAGGAGGAGGGAAGTGATTGTCCCCCTGTACTGGGCACTGGTGAGGCCACACCTTGAGTGCTGTGTCCAGTTTTGGGCCCCTCACTTCAAGAAGGACGTTGAGGTGCTGGAGCGTGTCCAGAGAAGGGCAACGAAACTAGTGAAGGGTTTGGAGAACTTGTCCTATGAGGAGCGGCTGAGGGAACCAGAATGTTTAATCTGGAGAAAAGGAGGCTGAGGGGAGACCTTATCACTCTCTACAACTACCTGAAAGGAGGTTGTAGAGAGGTGGGAGCTGGTCTCTTCTCCAATGTGGCAAGTGACAGGATGAGAGGAAATGGCCTTAAGTTGTGCCAGTGTAGATCTAGGTTAGGTATCAGGAATAATTTCTTTACAGAGAGGGCTGTAAAGCATTGGAACTGGCTGTCCAGGGCAGTGATGGAGTCCCCATCCCTGGAAGTGTTTAACAGACACGTGAATGTGATACTGAGGGACACAGTTCAGGGACCCTGGCAGTGCAGGGTGAATGGTTGGACTCGATCTTAAAGGTCACTTCCAACCAGATTATTCTGAGAGTATTACATAATCTTTCCAAGTACTAGCCTCTGAGGGTTTTGTTCTTGCTAAAATTTGAGTAATATTTTGTTAACTGAAAGAAGTGAAAATAGACAGGACATTGTGAGATTTCCCAGCACCTGACATGTTTGGCCTATTACTATATAGCTGAAACCATTTGAAAAGACAAATGAGCGTTAAGGAGTCTTAAATGCAGTGTGAAATAAAGCAAACAGATGGGAATGAGCTTTGCAATGTGTTCTGGTTAGTCAAAATCAGAAAACTTTGAGATGTTATCTTTTTAACTAGTTAGTGTCTGGGAGGATACTGAGTTTAGATTTCCCCATAAATACATTCTTTCACACAGCCTTCTCATCCCTTACAATTTTGTGCTGGGATCAAACTCAATATAGCCAGTTAAAGAGAAGGTGATGTATCGGCTTGGTTAGCCAACCACTTAAATGAGGACTACTGCCTTGGTTATTGCTTTAGCTAGAAGGTCCACAGTGGTTGGGCAGAGAACTGCGGTAAGAGTGAGGGTATCCTGGGGGCTCCTTCAGTCTATGGGTACTTAGTAATTCCGTGTTCTACATGTGGTTCCTGGCATCTCAGCCTTGGCAGCTCCATGTTTCTGGCAGGGGAAGTAGTGAATGGATATCATATCTCTGGCACACACGTAATATAACATCAGGAGCTGGTAAAAGACAGAGAGACCACACTGAGACCAACCTAATGCTTCCCACATGATAGTCTTGAGTGTTTTTCGTGTGGTCTGTTTTTGGAGGAAAAGTAGTGAGTTAGGGTCTCTTGGTGGCACCGCTCAGACAGGGTAGATTTGAGGCTGTGCAGACGTGTGACATGAGAGGTCATCTATGTTTTCTCTATCCGGTTTTGTAGGTTTTTTGTAGTTTTCTGTTGTCTTTACCTTGGTTTGTTTCCTCTTATTTTTGGGGTTGAAGCGCCTGGACAGATCTCACTTCGTGAGGCAGCACTGTTACTTATATTTTGTACCTCAACTAAAACTATGCTCAGTGAATTAAAGTTAATAGCAAAATTGTTTGCCTCTCTTT
>NW_010407714.1:28464-29879 GCF_000710305.1 Buceros rhinoceros silvestris | reverse complement strand
TTCCCTACCCAGTTAGATACCACAGTTTCTGTCAGTGGCAGCTCATCACAAAGCGTGTATTTTAACTGGGCATACTTCAACTCTTCATTTTCTTTTTTCATTTCTCAACTCCTTTAATGCTGTCTTAATGGTAGTTTTCTCTGAAGACTTCTTTTTTTTCAAATAAATTGCTGTTGAAATGATCATAACATCATAACATAGCTTCTCTTTTTTTAAAACACACACAATTATCTCAATTGGCATTAAGTTCAGGGAGTCACAAGGCCAAATGTACCTTCATAAATCTAAGATGACTTCAGCGAAGTCTTGGAATTTACAGACTCTTAACAGAGAGCACAGCTTGACCCCAGAGCCCACAATATTAGCTCTAATGGGAAATTTAGAATTTTCTGATGTGCTGAATTCAATGACATGTTGGTAGGATTATCTGAGGATGGGAATCAAATGTTTGCTGTACCGTAGCATTCCCTTCTCCTTTGTATACGTCTGCTCTGTTTGAACGGTAAATTACAGTGACTGAGATTCAGGGTCATCACATAAATAACCAGGGTTGAATTCAAAACAGCACTTTCTCTAGGAGGATTTTTCTTTCCTCTTTCAAGTGGAGGTGTTGCCCGGGGTTTGGAGGTATTTTGTTCTTTGTTCTTCCAGTATTAGTATTCCTTACGGCTCGTCTGTTGCTGCAGCTCTGTCTGGTGGCTTCTCACCATCGTAGCCACTTCCCACAATGTTAGCCCAGTGATTATTTGGGAGCAGCCGTAACCAGCTGTAAGGCCCCAGGCCATTAATGCGGGATGCACTGAATGAGGGGTAGTGGCGTGTGAAGTCCTTTATGTTGCACAGTGGTACTCTGGATGGTAGTGCTCATCTTGTGCTCAGCTTTTTTCATTAGGTTTTGCTTTCAGGCTGCAATTTATTAACATGAAAATTACTGTCTTCCTATGCCTTGATCATGCAGGTTTCCAGGTAAAAGTGCTTTCTTTATATTTATTAACTTCTTCACAAATGGAATTCTGCATTTGCAGTGCCCCATCTCTTATCTGTTTGTTTACAACATCAGTCACATCCTTGTTTTACTTTGTCTCTGGGCTGCGTGTTTGTTTGCCTCTTCTATCAATGATAATCAAGGATTTGATCAAACCTACCTCTTTTTGTCTTGACTTTGTGGAGCTTGCTGTTTAATAACAGCAAGCAGATAACAGATAACAGAATGCAGCAGAAAGGCTGTTCATTTAGAGAGGTCTGTAGACACAGCAGGATGTGCTAAACTCCACCCCAAACATGCTTCCTTCCATGTCCTGCTGTCTCCTGTTTATCCGTTCATGCTTTTCCCAACTTTGTTTTCAGAGCCCTGCTCAGAGCGGTGTTGGCCTTCAGGGCAGGAGTGAGGAAGTCAAGACTGCGGCCCTGCCTCT
>NW_010407714.1:17875-28351 GCF_000710305.1 Buceros rhinoceros silvestris | reverse complement strand
CCTTCTTCCTGCTGCACTGGCTGCAGTGTTGCAATGTCATTCCGTCCTTTCAGATCTGTGTCACACTGCTCTATGTGACAAGAGGACTGAGTGACATGGGCCAGTGCCTCTGATCTGTGCGCCTGTGTTCTGTTACATCAGCAACCTGCTCCTCTTCTGACCAGGCTGTGGGCTACGTGAAAGCCCAGGACAGGCACTTTTTCTATGCACAGCTAGTCTATAACTGCAATGCCAGATGTCAAAGGGTCCAGGTAAGCCAGGAACACCATGAGCAGACCTGCCAAAGACAGCAAGTGGATAGGACATGTTGCCACCTGGCATACACTGGAGAAGCATCCAAACTACTATAAACTATTGCAGGACTCCCAGGGGAGCAAAGGCAGGCTCAGGTGAAGCCTTGTTTTCTTCAGTGTCCTGATCAGAATTTGGCCACAGCCAAATGAAGTATAAAACTTGACTACTACAAAACAACGTCACACATGCTGTGACCTGCATGGTAGGGCAAGTGCCTCCTGCATTATATAAACATTAATCCAGCACCCATAGCAACAGCATCCATGTCACCAGTTCAGTGATAACCATGTTGTAGTAATCTGCAAATATTTAAATTATACACAATTGGGTTGTCAGTTTTGTCACATATGTTTATATGCAAATAGATCTTATGACTAGTGCTTCCAAAAGTCACTAGGAATGTGTCAGTGCTGAACACTCAGCAGGTTTTGTTGGTTAGGTCTGACCTGAATGTTAATCATGCTATTCCTTAGATGAGCATTAAATCACTTCTGCTTCTGAAGACCAACATCAAAATTCAAATATTTAATTTGCTCATTGACATTTATTAAAATAGCTTCATGCTTGAATATCAAGTTAAGGCAGTGGTAGCTAATTTTGTTAGTCTAGATGACGTTAGAAGTAAATTTAAATCTGATTGAGAAGCATTTAATACTAAGAAAAGGAGAGAAAGAAAGGTCAATGGTATAAAATGTTGATATTTTCAAATACAGGGGAGTCTGAGTAAGATCTGGCTTTTGAAGTAACTGAATAAAGCCTTGAAAAGAGTTGCAATACAGGTATTTTAAAGGCCTAGGAGAGACGTCTTCTAATGAGCTTCCCAAAAGAGGGCTCAGTGTCCTAACAAGGCAGAGACCTCATGTCTAGAGATGAAGTAAGGGATGTTTGAAACCTCTCAGACCACTCAGTTCTAAGTCTTACTCTTTATCCTGAAAATTCTTGGGTTGGGAGTTTAAATGTGGATTCAGTAGAGACGCATGTGTCCTGTGAGAATTTCACTTTACCGGAGGAGGTAGTTGGTTATGCAAAGGCTGCCATTCAAGTGGGAAAACATAAGTATATACCGGCACATACATTGCAGAAAAGCCTCATTTTGAATTATACTGTTTTAACTTCCAAATAATATGATGAAAGGCATTTACAAGTACAGATGTGAAGGGAAGGCTATGTTTTTCAGGTAAGCTGAAAATAGGAGAAGGATGGGCAAGAATACTTATTGACCTCTTTAGCCTCTTCAAGTAACTGGCTTGTTGGGTAATAATTCCGGTCTTACACCATTTGCTTACACAATTGCTCGTACTGCTTGCCCGTAACACCGAATTGTGAATTTATTGTTAAAATCCTTTTCATTGTGAAACCATGCAGCTGTAACTGAGAGAAAAGTGTTTAATCCCCTAGGGGTAGGGATCAGCTAGAGACATGTATGTACAAAAGATTATTTTTTCTCTTTTTGCAGATCAGTGGGTTGGTACATATTTGTTCAGCAAACAATGAAGGGCTAGTCCTTTTTGCAAACAGTGTGAAGTTTGTTTTGAGGATTTCTGTTCTGGTTCTGTTTCATTGTGTTTTTCTCGAAACACTTCTTTTGGACCCCTCTGAGGGGGTCTTTCTCTTTCCTTAATCTTAGATGTCATGCTGAGCTAGCAATGACCTGCTGAAGAGGGGGTTAGCGTTAAGTGAAACTTCCCTATCGTAAAATGCAGCTGTCGGCCAGTGTGCATAGGGATCCAGTGATTAACACCAGTCTGAGTAAAACTGATTGTTTATCTAGGATAGGCTGTTCTGGATTCTCAGTGGAGTGTCCTACAGAAAAGCCTGAAAATTCATAAAACTTCTCAGACTAAGAGTCAGTTCGAATTAACTCCAACTGGGATTTCACATTGGAAAGTTTTGCCTGTGTGCCCTATTGCAGGAGCACACCTGGTCATATTGAAGAATGCAGAGGAGGACATTGCTGGTGACAATTAGTTTGTCAAATGCCTACCCTAGGAAAAAGTTACCATCCTATTTTCCAAGCAATGAAAGCATAGACACTAATCCCAGAGCATTATGTGAATGACAGCTGTTGTTTGGTTTTTGGCAGATATGGCTTTTCTCTGAGACCTTGGAATTCTGTGCATGAAATTTGGGGGTCAGAAAGAACTTCTTTTGATAACGTTGTTTTGATAAAGGTGCTTTGAAGCTCTTTAAGCGATGTTACGGTCAATATAGCTTTTCAGAGAGTACTTTTGTTCATTTATTTGTTTTGCGATTACAAGATAAAGTACAGCGATGCTTTATTGTCTATTTCTTACTCTCAGTTTAGTTGAAGGAACATAGCACAATTTATTAAGGCATCTGATTTTTTTTTTACTTAATATTGAAAGGAAATGACAGAGTATGCATGGTCTCAGTCATTCAAGAAGAGGAATTTGGACCAACCCCAAGTTGCTGTCTAAGCACTGTTTCCCGCTGCTCTGGTACTCAGCTTCTCTGAGAAGTGATGCTCACTGCTAGTTTACATAATACCTTTAGCAGCAGATGAGCAACTTCCCATACGCTGTTTGAGGAACATGACTTTCTGCAATCTGGAAAGACCATATGTAGGAGAAAACTGAGTCTTCCTGGTCCTCTTGTGCTGAGAAGGCTGCTCTTCACAGCCACTAGAAGACAACGGAAAGTAAACTGCTTGGTCACAGTGAACACACTCTCTGAGATGAGATCTAGAACCAGTTTTGAGAATGCCTGCCCGAACCCTCATGGGATTTTTATAAAAATTAAAACTTTCCAACACCTGTCACTCTCCTTTCCAGACCCATTTCTTGACAATCTGGCTGAAACATCCAGGCTCGGTAGCTCTGTGGAAGTCAATCGCAGGAGATTCCAGAGCATTTGGGTTCATTTTGCCAGGCAGAGCCTAGAGGAGGATTCTGGGGTTTGCTAGGGCTCCCACTAGCCTGATGAGTAATCAGACTTCTTGGATCTGTGGTCTTGGAAGTGTGGAGATATGGAATTGATTGGCTTATGCTGAAGGAGGCAAAAATGATCTCTGAAATCAGTATTTCCAGACCTTCCATGTTCCGTGTTAGGTGGCAATCTGTGTGTGCAAGCGTATGTAGGCAGTTTTATGGACTGTGGCTTTTCTTTATGCAGAAGATGTTGGAACTGGAAGAAACCTTATATTGAAAAAACAATTTACTTATGAAATAATATTTATCTTTTATTTCTAGTTCTATCGAAGCTATCAGAAAATGAAGCATTTCTAGTTTCAGGCTGGATGCACAACCAGGTACTCATCAATCTGACAGCACCCTCCTCAAAGCACCATCACACTCTGACTATTCGGACAGAACCTCTCTGTGAACATCCTTCTCTATTTTGCTACCTCTTAGCTAATTTTTAAGGATTTGGATTTGGGGATACCTTATTTTTTTAGCTCTTGATTCTTTGTTTCAGAGCACTGAAATGACCTTCATTTTTCTTGAGCATGTTGAGGTTCATGATTTTTCTAGGCAACTTCAGCAGGGAGTTTCACAGGTATTAGCAAATTGCCAAGAAAATGCTTGTGTTTACAGCAAGTCTCTATCCTAACAACAGAGGGTGCGTGAAGAATTAGTGTCACCTTCTTTAGGTAACACACCTGCTCTGGTCATGCAGGGCAAATTGGTCCCCCTGAGGTAACAGCAGTTCCTGGAGGCCTTCTTCCTAGGACTGCTGCTTTCACTTGGCTTCTGTTCTGAGTGAGAAGCCGCTAAAAGCAAGTCAAAACAAGAAAGATTCAGGCTGTATTGTTAAATATTGGGAGTGTTTTGAGCCCAAGTGAATTGTTGAAGGTTGCATACACTTATTTTCAAATGTAAAGGCAGAAAGTATTCAGTTCTTCCTGAATTATTCACCCCAACCCGTGTCTGGGGACACCTGCTGTAGGAAGGTGGATGTGATGTCTTGGTCCCCTGTACATAGGAGAAGGGCTCATCAATAAAGAGCTCAGAAAGCAGCTTCTAGTGATCTTGAGATAAGGCACATCTGAAAGGAAAGATAGCTGGTGATACACAGTAGAAGCAAGCCTCTTAAAATTATTTCTGGCTTCTCCTTTTGTCCTGCTTCCTTGTCATTTCTCCAGCCATGTCTAAGCTTAGATTTATCCAGTCTTTCTCCATCCAGATATTGAATTTACCAAGGACTGGCACAGCTAGGAGCTAATGTTTTGTATTTGATATAATAGAGATACAGAGCCAAAAGGCCTGACATTTCTGCCAGCTGGGGCTAAGCTTTCTCGCTATCTATCTTTGCAGCTGTATGTAGATGCCAGACTGGATAGGGGAGATTTGTTCATTTTTGTGGTGCATTGTTGTATGTTTATCAGCTCTAGCAAGAGACGAAAAGTTCACTAGAATGGAATACTTTTAAGAACACTATACAAAGCCTTGGCATCACGTTGTGGTTTTCCTCCGTTGTCAATGAAACTCTCACGATTGCAACCAACCCCTTTGCCGTTGGGACAACACTGAAGATGTAGGCTTCAAAATGAGCTAAACTACATGAGAATCACAGGGCCATGGATAGTGTGTTATATGTCTGTTGAAAAAAAAAATTCTTAGTATTGCAGTTGCTGCCCTTCTGTAACTTGTCTGCTTTGGCAGGCAGTAGAAGCCCACAGATGTCTGTAACTCTCGCCATCCATTATAATAAAGGTATGTGGACAGCTTGCTCTCAAACTGCGAAGTAAACTGTTTTTAAACTAAGGTGAGAATTGATAGAGCTGGTTAAAATGCTGGGCTTTTTTTAGCTTGTTAGGTCAAGCATTAGGAAGATGTGAAGAGGGTACATTAGTGAAAGCCAGGTTTAAATGTTTCTTAGTTCCCAGGTGGGCAGGGTAGGCATCAGATACTTGGCTAGCCTCTTTATTCTCAAGTGCTGAAGTATGAGACATGGGTCCTATAGCATACGACATTCCAAATATCTTCCACGTTATCATTTCAAAGCCCAGGCGAGACCTGTTCCCTGCAAACTTCAGTGGTTCATGCCATCTGACTGAATCTATTGTATTGCATGTACCTCCAAGGTTGCAAAGAGATCTTTGTGTTTAGGGAGAAACTGATTTGCATATGCTTAATTTTTATTCTTGTAATAGCTGTGCTCTGCCAATTATGCTATAAATACGCTGGTGTGTAGGAAACTAATATATAGTCTGTTACTGGCTGTACTCTCTGTGGCAGAAACCATATAGGTACAATGTCAGAACATTTCAGGGATTACAGTTTGTTTTACAAGCTGGTCAGGAAAAATAATTGACATACCTGCATGCCTGCACCACTCTGCATATACATCAGGAGAGTACATCTCACGGCTTTAAAGCCACATGCTGTGTTTTGGAAACTCATCAGTCTCTTCAATCTTTGCAAATGGGCACAGGCAAGGACCTGATGGATCGTTTTACTAGGAGCCAGCTGTCATATGTTGGCATGTCACACTATGTTCAGCTTCCTTAAACTCCTGCTTTCAACAAACACAATATAAAATAAATTAAATCAAACCAAAGTTTGCTGTACAGATAAATCCTATTTGACTCCAACGATAAGGGGATACACTTTTCAGGCCCAGCTCTGCCAGTGAGTAGTCCAGAGGAAAAGATCTGTATGTAAGGATGCAGGTAAACGGCTGAAGTGATATATGAAAGCGCAGAAATGGGTGAGATACTGTGGAAAATCTTACTGCATTCCCAGTCATGTTTCCACTCTACCCCATGACCCATGTTTCAAGCATTACCAAAAGCGATTTTTAAAGACATTCTTAAGCAACAAAATGCTATTCCTTCTTCATGACTTAGACCTACGCACTGCTGGGAACTTAAACAGAGCAATGCCCTTGCCAGAGAAGTGGCAGTGCTTAACGGCACATTTCAACTTATGGCAAGTAAATGTGACATGGACAGTGAAGGGCCGAAACCAGAATTGGACTACCTTTCCAAAAATATTTAAGGAATTGGTTTGAGACAGTGAAGGTAGCCTACTGTAGAGATCATCCATTCCCTCGTACCAATGGAAGAGACCCCTCTGGAGGCTCCTTATGGCCTGTGAGGAGGTCAAAGGCAGAATAGAGACACATCAGAACAGAGTTCCTACAGGGAAGTGGGGACATAGAACCGTCTCCTCTTGCGTCCTTCAGCTCTTTCGTAACCTTTCAGAGCTGTTGTCCAAGTCTGGATCCCCAGCAGAGGCTGGCTGTCCCTTACAACTTTTGTCCCACTTAATCGTTCCATGTCTTATTTGTTCTAGTAATGCACTTACCTTTCTATTTTTCTGTATATGTTTTAATGTCTTGGTTTTATCCTTCTCCACTCCCTTGGGATTTTTTCCCCCAACCCCAAATCCAGCCACAAAACCCAAAGAAATTCTGTAATAAACAAACCTTCTTATCTGACTGACTTTGTTCAGACATTTTCTTCTCTTACATAAGAGAAAACTGACAGAGTTATTGCTTGTTAAATGCAAGAATTACTCTTCCTGTTGCTCATTTGAAATATATTTTGCTGTTCTGGAAAGGCAAGTAGTTTTTCACTTAAGAACTTCTGTGTTCTAAGTGATAAATGAATATATGAAGGTTTCATATTCAATGAAAAGGTATGACTGAAAAATAAATTCTGCTGAAAGTGAATGTGTTCATGTGCATGTGTGTATCTGTTAATAGATGGTGAAGGGAGGATAGGCTGATTTGTAGGAGATAATGGTTGTCAGCAGGATCTTAGATAGCCCAGTGTCTAGTTCTTTAGTTCTGATTTTTTTTTTAGCTCTTTTCCAGGGAAGAGGCTCAGGCACTCACATGGTTAGGCAATTCCTTAAACAGTTTTAAAACCTCCTGGCCCAGTTGGAAAGAAGGATATTTAAGTTCGTTTTGTCTCTATGTGACTCAAGCGAACGGGTGTCTGGAAAAGGTGAGCTATGCGGATTAGTGGCGTTGTTGAGGGCAGGACACCAAACTCAGCCCTTAGAAATTGTGAGGCAGTAGCTAGCTCAGCTGCTGGCTTGCTTGTGCTGGATAGTGTAATCTGCATGAGTTTTGCTCTAGATTAGCCACAGTGTACAATAGCTTCTGCCAGGGAGGGTTGTCCAAGAGAAAAAGAGGTATGGGGGACGTGCAGGAGTTACTGCCATGGGACACTCACCTTCACTGGTTTCACTGCTCACTGGACTGCTTGTTTGTCTTGTGGATTTTTTTCCACACAACCTCAACGACCACCAAATTGTTCCAATAGTATATAACACTGCTGAAAGGTATTAATGGAATTGATGCACAGGAGGCTTGGCTTGTGGTTTTAAATTTTCTTACATGTTAAAGTGCGGATTATAACATAAAATGTACTGTGCACTCATGCACCAAAACCAGCTATGGAGTACGGCCTTTTATTTCTCCAAATAATTCACTGTGACTTCTTGAATCTCTTAGAATAGCGTTAGAAATACTTAGCATGGAGGTAGAAGGTGGCAGCTTTTAGGGGAGATGCAGATCCTTACACGGAAGAGCAAAGCAACAGTTCGTGATATTGTCAGGTGGGGTTATAACAGAGGGTGAGTTACTGGGTTGCTTGTTGTTACAAAGGTCATCATTAAGGAGATGCGCTTTTCTTGGACTCCAAGAGAAATCAGTCACTCCGGTTACTCTAAGATTTTCATAAGGTGCTATCAAGAGGAACCAGCTTCTTTCCATTGGTAGCAAGCCTGATGCCCACTTCTGAGAAATTTTCCCTCACACTAGAGAGAAATTCCACTGGACAGAAGATAGGTTTTATGGATGTAGGATTTAGCCAGTGTAAACCAACTGGACGTCTTAGTGAGGAGGTTTCATTTGTGCTTCTGGGCACTCTACATTTCGTTTAGCGGCAACTACAGAGTTTTCTACCAAATGTTTGGTTTCTGTATTTAAGTATGGTTTTGGATAGTGCCATATTCTACATAGCTTAGCTTGCTACTTCTCTTGTTCAGTGGAGCATTAATCTGCTTTAGATTCCTTGACTTGGTTTTTCACCACAGTTAAAAGAAAGTTGTGCCACCAAGTTGAAATCTTACTCTTGCTTTATGAAGTGCTAGGTCTATTCCTAGAAGCATTAATAATGTATGCACTTTGCAATTTCAGTATGCAAATACTGAAGACACCTGGTATGTGAGAACCTATTTAAGTTGATAAGGCAGAACTAAATGAATAGGATTATCTGTTTCCTAAACGTACTGAATACAATGGCGTAAAAATCTTATATCTGCAATGATCTTTACAAAAATGTCTGAGAACACTGGCATTAAGAAGTATAGAAATCTTAAATTGAGAAGGATATTAATGGTTAGATAATTGTCCTGTTGGATATCTAGGTTGCCAGCGTGTTTTTGGCAGAGCTGAACATAGGGTATGGAAAATGTCACAGAAAAAATGCAAAAGATAGAATGATAAAGTTCTCAATGTTGCATCTTCTTCTGGAAAACCAGAATCCAAAACCTTCCTCTGGTCTGGGAAGCTATGTCAGACCCTATACTGACCACTGGGGCAGTAGATAACCTCAGCCTGAAGGACAGCACTTCTCTTGCACTTTGCTTGACTTAGAGAAATGTGCTAAAGAATCCGCAGAAAAACTTTAGCCCCCGGACATTCATCAGAGACTTCACAGCCGCATCCTCATCTGCTTTAGCAGAGGCACAGAAGGAGAGTGCTGGCAGGATCAGAGCTCAGGGAGTAGCTTTGCAAGGCCTCAGCTTAGTGCCTATGTTACTCCAGGCTTCCTTTTATTTAAGAACAGCAGCTCTTTCTGAGTTTGCTGGTATGAGGTGAGGATGCTACAGACAGAAGGTTTGGGTTGTTCTGGAAAGCTTTTCCAGTATTTTTGGACAGTCTAACCAAACAACATATGGAGAACTGGATGGGAATGGGGAGAGCTAATGTGTAAGAGCTTTCCAAGGCTTTTTATATTGCTTGGCATAGAAGAATCATCCAAGTGAACTTTTGTCTGGAAGACACTTCACACCTTTCGAAAAAAAAAGAGCCATCACCTTACAGGGCATGTGAACCTACATGCAGACATACATATTCCTTCTAGCATGCCCTCCTCTGAGGGTGACGTGCCTTCCTCCTGTGATCCTACCATACAGGTTGCATTTCGTATCTTGAGTCTGGCTGTACCTTAAATGCCACCTGATGAAATTGGGCTTTCTCTGGAGAATTTTCAATCCACATCATCTCTCCTTTAAGGTTAAGCAAGATACATAAGGAAGTGTGTCACCAGCCTGGAATAATCCTTTAAGTCTCAATGGGCTTGTGCATACACTCCAAACTGGAAGGTGCTTTGCTAAATGAAGAACTCTGCGATGAAAACAGCATAGAACCATCTGGTTGGAAGAGACCTTTAAGATCATAGAGTCCAACCGTTCCCCCTGCACCGCTAGGGTCCCTAAACCATGTCCATCAGCACCACGTGTATGCATCTCTTAAACACCTCCAGGGACGGGGACTCCACCATGTCCCTGGGCAGCCCGTTCCAATGCTTCACAGCCCTCTCTGGAAAGAAGTTCTTCCTGATTTCTAACCTAGATCTCCCCTGGCGCAACTTAAGGCTGGCATAAGGAAAATACAGTTTTTGCTCCTTTTAATTCCTTAGAAAACTCACTGTAACTCTGATAAAAGGTTTAATCAGGTAACATTTCCAGGATCATTTAGAGAAATTTTAATTGACATGTCTATCACAGCAGGCTGTTGCTTAGGAAAAGTATGTGCTGTGTCCTGGTTTTGGCTGGGACAGAGTTAATTGTCTTCTGAGTAGCTGATACAGTGCTGTGTTTTGGATTTAGTATGAGAAGAATGTTGAGAACACTCTGGGTTTTTAGTTGTTGCTAAGTAACATCTATCCTAAGTCAAGGATTTTTCAGTTTCCCACACTCCGCAAGCGAGTAGGTGCGCAAGATGCTGGGAGGGAGCATGGGCAGGAGAGCTGACCCGAACTGGCCAAAGGGATGTTCCATACCACAGAATGTCATGCTCGGTATATAAACTGGGGGGGAGTTGGCTGGAAGGCAGTGACTGGTTAATAACTGTATTGTGTATCGCTCTTTTTGTATATTCTATTAGTCATTCTCCCTTCCTTTGCTGTCCTATTAAATTGTCTTTATGTCGACTCACACAGAATCATAGAATCATCTGGTTGGAAGAGACCTTTAAGATCAT
>NW_010407714.1:9984-17483 GCF_000710305.1 Buceros rhinoceros silvestris | reverse complement strand
TCTACAACCTCCTTTCAGGGAGTGGTAGAGAGCGATATGGTCTCCCCTCAGTCTCCTTTTCTCCAGGCTAAACAATCCCAGTTCCCTCAGTCTGGGAAGACCTACTCTCCAGACCCTTCCCCAGCATTGTTGCCCTTTTCTGAACATGCTCCAGCACCTCAAAATGCTTACGAAGTGAGGGGCCAAAACTGGACACAGCACTCAAGGTGTGGCCTCACCAGTGCCCAGTACAGGGGGACAATCACTGCCCTGCTCCTGCTGGACACACCATTGCTGATACCAGCCAGGATGCCGTTGGCCTTCTTGGCCACCTGGGCACACTGCTGGCTCATGTTCAATCAGCTGTTGACCAACAACCCCCAGGTCCTTCTCCGCTGAGCAGCTTTCCAGCCACTTTTGTGCTGGGCAGTTTCCAGCCTCGCCTCCCCAAGCCTGTAACACTGCAGGGGGTTGTGGTGGCCCAAGTGCAGGACCCGGCACTTGGCCTTGTTGAACCACATGTTATTGGCCTCGGCCCATCAATCCACCCTGTCCAGATCTCTCTGTAGATCCTCCTGACCTTCAAGCAGATCAACACACCCACCCAATTTAGTGTCATCTGCAAACTTTCTGAGGGTGCACTCCATCCCCTCATCCAGATCATCGATAAAGATGTTAAAGAGAACAGGCCCCAACACTGAGCCCTAGGGGACACCACTGGTGGCTGACTGCCAACTGGATTTGTCTCCATTCATCACCATTCTCTGGGCCCAGTCACCCAGCCAGATTTTTATCCAGCTGAGAGTACACCCATCCAAGCCAGGAGCAGCCAGTTTCTCCAGGAGTTTTACTTTTTTTCCCGATTCTCTCCCCCACCCCTCTGAGTGAGCTAGAAGCTGTGTAGTGTTTAAATGTCAGCTCAGGGCAAACCATGACAGTGGTGTTAATGCTCCTTGAAAAGAAAATATTTCAAGTATTCCAACCCAAATTAAAATGTTATTGGTACTTGTAGTTGCTACCCACGAAATAAGAGAGAACCTATAAGATGCTTAAAGGCTGGATTCTTACTGATGGCAACAGGAAAACTCTTGTCTGCTTCAGAACGGTCTGGTTTTGCCCTCTTGTCTACACCTAACAAAGGAAGTGAACGTGATGTCCTGAATGCTGCTGTTTGAGAAGTGCAGTGTGCACAGGCTTTTTAAATCAGTACCTGTGTTTTTTGTGAAAAGCTTAGCAGGGTTTTGTACGACACAGCTTTAGCTCCTTAAGCTCCTACCTACCTCATAACAGAGTGTGTTCTTCTGCCCATGTTACCAAGCTGGAATCACAGCAATGTAATACCGCTCAGGTTTTCTGGGTTTTAACTATGATTGATTGTTATAACCAGGTTGTTAGGGAATGGAAAGAAGACAAGGGATAAAGGAGACATGCTCAGACTTCAGCTGGGGTTATGGGGAAAGCTGTGAAATGAAGTAATAAACACACCCTGCCCCTCCTGTATATCTCTCATTGTAAAAGCAGCATCACCACCCACAGTCAGAAAATGAGTGAACTGTCTGCTTTCCTGAGGGCAGCTGGTTCCTCCAGGAGCTGCAATAAGCTTGGGCTTATTCAGGAAATAATAAGGAAAGTTGCCCGTTTGGATAAAGGAAAAGAGCCCATGAGATAGTTGCTGAGAGATAGGAGAACTTAAAAAAACAAATGGCAGCAGGAACAAAATACATTGCAAGTCACGGAGAATTACGTCTAAGGCCTTACCGCTGCTCTTGCATCCGCAAACGGCTCTTGCTTTCTGCCCATGCCGTGAGGAGTGCAGAGAGTATGAAAGAGCTGAGCAAGTGGAGACACAAATCAAGGGGGTTTGTGCCAGTCAACCTTCTACAGACCTGCAGCTCTAGGATTTGCATGTGAGGGCTCTGAAGAAGGGGAGCATCACCATGTCCTTTCTGCTGGCTGGCTGCATGCCTCTACAACGTGCTAGAGGTTCCTCTTTCAGCCGTTTGCGGCAGTGATGGTGGTAGCAGTGTTTTCTGCAAACAGAATGGACAGAGAAGCTGTCGGTGGTTGGATGTTTTGGAACTTGCCTGTAGGTACCTAGCTGGGACTGAAGCTCCTCAAAAACCTTGTCCTGTGTGTGGTTAACTTGTGAAAACTGTCTCTCAGCTCCACAATAACATGATCTAAGGCAAATGCTTTGTAGCATAGCCTGTAAGCTGGTGTTCACAAAAATACCTCATGGAGCAGTTTTTTCAGTACCTAGGACTGAAAAGGCGTTGATTTATTATATCCCAGAGTACTGTAAGTCACCACTTCTTTAAACTGTTAGATCTGATTCAATAGACAGTCCTTTATCTTGGGCTAAAACTTTCACTGTTAATTAGAATATTAATTTAGTAAACGAAGACAAGAACTTTTTTAATGCTTTACATACGGTATAAGAAAACTTAATCTCAGGGTTGTAAACAGTGTGCTATTAAAAAGACAGGAAACACTTCCAGCTGGAGTCTCGGAAATGTAAACGAACCCATTTTATTCCTTAATCTTCACAAACATCTCACCATGTTGCCATTACAGAAGAGGGGAAAAATAATTCTAGTATTGCTTCCAAAGAGATCACGTGTTTATTGAAACCAGCCTAGAGCTAGGTATGGGCACACTGTTTAGTGCAGTTTGTAGAATTATTTTAAATACAGATTCTCCACAAATGGTAGCTTGCAGCAAAACTTGGTTTTGTACTGACTCAGATAAAATCATAATGGGTCCGAGCTACTACTTGTGTATGGATGCTTCACAGCGCTGCTGACACAACTGCTAAGTGCACACCTACCAAAGGAATCCAGTGTCAATATCGTCTATGTAGACTGAACAAGCAGAGCTCAGCTTTGAACTGATGTTCTTGTGAATGTGGGCAGCAAACTAAGAAACAACTAAGCGGCCTGATTGATGTCACAAAGACTTGCAAATCCTTAGTAACCACTGGATCTCACAACATCATTTGATTTACAGCTTACTCTGCTGCAGATCCCTTAGTTACATTGTAAAGTTGAAGAGCAAGACATGAGAGCAAGGTATGAATATCTGTGGGTAGATCAACGAAAAGGAACAACCTACAAGATAGGCTCAGAAGAGCAAATCTAAATAGGCTGAATAATCCTGATGGTTTTACAGGACAAGAGTCTACCCAAAGTCTGGAACTATTTGTATTTCAAAGGTCTTAGAGGTGCAAGGAGCCAATGAAGGAGAAGTAGTCGTGTCTCAAGGAACACTGGGAGGCTAGGGCTTTTTAAGGGAAGGAAGGAAACACTAGCATTTTTGCCTTTTTTCAATAGAAGGTAGAATCTCCTGTGGTTTGCAGCACCTATGGGACTGCTGCCTCACAAACCCTCTAGATATCACCACATTTGGAAGTTAAATAGTATTCCACCATTTTCACCTGCTGCATTTGAGACTGGGAGTTTCTGAATGGCAACTGAGTTGCAGCTCCACTGAAGGGGACTGTAGCTGCTGTGCGATAATCAAATTTGGTTTGCTTGACACATAATGGGATTATTGATTAAACACCCGCAGCTTGCCATTTCAAATCACATCTCCTCTTCATTTCCAAGGGATGATTGACATAGCCTAACATGCTCAGCATCATTAAATGGAAACAGTTATTTACAGTGTTGCATCAGAATTTATCACTATTTCCCAGATCTGACAGAAAAGAATCACTTTGTGTGCAAGGCTTTTTTATCTCACCATTAAAAAACGTATCAAAAGCTTTAGATAAAAACTGAAGCTGAAATTCCTTTCTAGTCTATATCCAGATAATCTCATCTGCAAAACGGAAGCAGGGAGCAGCAGGACACGTGTTAAACATGGCTGCTCCAGATGTGGATCTCAAGTCAGAGCATGCTTATACTGAATGTCACCTTTGTGACGTTCTCTGAGGCCTTACCTTTGCCGTATATCACCAGCAGCACCAGTCATGGGTTTAGTGGCCAGATAACATATGCTATGTGAGTCTCCATTTAGGAATTCATAAGGCTTTGCTTCTGTTCGATGGAGATGATACTTAACAGGAACAGGATTAATGTGCTTTTATTACCTCTTCTTTTTCTTGGGGGTAAAGGTGCATGGCACACAAAATTGTAAAGGAGCGGCTGTGAAGGGGCACTGTGTTCTTGCTACTGGCCCAAGGCTGTTGGATTTTTTTTCCTCCTGAATCTCAAACATTTATCCTTCAAAATCTCCCTCTGATAATTTGAAAGGGCTGAGCTGGAACCCTGCCAGACAAAATGATTTTACTTTAAAGCAGCTGTACATAAAATCATACTGTTCACCCAGTTCTCCTGCAGATGCTCATGCTATATTCTGCCAATGGAAATAAATAGCTCTTCTGGGTAAAAGTATATTTAATATTTTTTGTGAACAGCCTCCTTGACTTCATGGCAGTACCTCTATGTTTGTGAGACACCACCAGCCCCACACTTGGACTCATCTGGAAAACCTCTGTAATATGGAAGCTTGTTCTAGACTTCACACCTCCAGAAGTGTTGTGAGGTTGGGGGGATGTTTGAAGAAAGCACACATTGTTAAACGGGCTGGAAAAATATGCATTATACAGAGAGACTCCAGGAGCTCCCTGTATTTGTCTTATCAAAGCAAAGATAAATGAGCAATTTCCTCATAGGCTGTAATTACCTCCAAGTGAAAAAAACCCCCCATAGGTAATTGACAGCTTTGAGCTTGACCATAGGAAATAACAAAATCCAGTAGCTGGAAATTGATACTTGGAGTGGAAATCAGATACGAAAGTTTAACCCTGTGGTTTGCTAACTACTGGAGTAATTAAGTTAAAGTTGTGTCTTCAGAGGTTCTAAATCTAAATTGTGTGGTATTGTTTTTTCCTTAAAACAAAGTCTTATTGTAATAAAAGTCTTTGGCCCGTATTCTCTCAAAGAAGGGGCCAAGAGTTTTTAAGAGCTTAGGTGTTGTTTTAGCAAACAGATGCTGTGCAGGTGATAATCCTGTTTGAAAGGCATGCTCCCTCTTTAAGCTTCTAAAAGGAGTGAGGATTGCACTTTGCAAAATCTGGTCTCAACTGTGGGATTTGAGACTCTGAAGGATTGAGGCCATGCGCCTGAAGAACAAATTAATTTCCCTCTCTTTCCATCCATCAGCATGGTAATGTATCTAGAGCAAGCCAGACCCATGATTTGACCTCCTTTGATATTTCCTGGCTTGTATTCTGTCATGTCTGGAATTTCCATGGCTGTATTTGCCATTATACCTGGAATTTAGGCTGGCTACAAATCCCACCTGCCCAAGTAGAATGCAGCGCGAAGGCTAAACCTGGTTGCACAGCACATCTGGACTCGTCACACAACTAGGATCTTGGTTGGACTCTTACTGATCTTAAAGGTCTCTTCCAACCAAAATGATTCTATGATTCTGTGATCTGCAGCCCCCCCAAGAAATGGTTATGTTTCTTTGCACACTCCATGATTCCTCCAGGGTGATGTGATTCCACATCCCCTCTGATGTACAGCAGTTGAAAGGGCCTGGCTGGCCCAGCCCTTCCCTTCCCTTCCCCACGTTGTTTTGGTTTTGATTTGGTTTTTTGGGGGTGGGGTTCAACAACCATAGCTCTACACAAGGCTCAGCTAAATTAATATTTTGCCTTTGTTTCCTTTTAAAAAGACAGAATTTATTTATCAGGCTTCCTGCATTCTGCACAGCACAAGCCTGCAGTGGGACTGCGGATATGCAATTGAATCAAGGTGTTCGCTTTGTCAATCAACCCAAATTACTCCTTTTCTTTAGGTTGTTCTCTTCTTTGGACAATGCCTCAGGATCTAAGTCAAATGAGAATCAGATTAGCTGCAGCTGGGCTTTCGCTCACTGTGCTCACTTGTCAGTGTTCCCCTCTTTCTGAATCCCAAACCTCCATGGGATAATTACACTATACTACCAATATTTATGTTAACTGACAAATTTCAATCCCTTTGCATCCCCTTTTTAGCCAATACAGAGTGAGAGAAAATCTCCTGTACATACCTCAGGCTCAAATCTACATCTCCAGTAATAAGAAAATTTTATGTAATAAGTGACAAGCTCTGAACAATTTGTGACAAAGATAAAAATAATGATTTTTGGTTAGAACACAAATGTCCACCTCACCTAAAGTGGGAAGAAGGAGTTTAAGTGTAAGCTCTGAAATGTCCAGGGGTAGATGGAATGTGTTACTGAAATAAAACTCTAGGTTTATTTTTAGGGAAACAGGGAAGATTTCAATCCCCTAAATGATGAATTCTGGTTCTAAATACACGGAAATAAATTTTGCTCTTTTATGTAAGTGAGCTTGTTCTGTCACAGAAACTGATTTAAAATGATCATCTGATTCCTTGAAGGACAAAAATAGTATTTTAAAATTTCCATTTACATTTCAAAAGTAGAGGAAAAAAGTGTTTTGAAAACAGTTTGTGACAATTAAATCCCCAATTTTATTGGCTTTTGTTTGTTGAAAATAATGGGAGAAAAATGTCCAGTTTGGGGTAAGGTGGGGGGGAGGGGGGGAGGAGGAATCAAAGGAGAGCTTTGCTACTTCCAATGAGATCTTCATTCAGGTGTCAAGTGGCCTTACCTCTAATCTTGGTAAGAGAGAAGTCTTGCCTCTATCATGTTTTACAGAAGGTGGATCTTATTCTCTTATTGCTAGAGGAACACACCTGTACTATGGGATCTTTGCTGTGAGAGCAACGGACATATCTGCGGTTGGCTCCAAGCCCAAACCTTCTTACTAGCCTTTTTAGCGGCCCTCCACCAGGCTAATTACCACAACTCTGCTGAATTTCTGGCTATAAAGTTTACTCAGCTGTAAACTGTTGTCACTGGTTGGCCAAGGCTGGCCAATCACAGGACAGACTCTCTCTCTAATTCGCCTCCTCCCTTTCCAGGAGGAAGGCTTAAGAGATAAGAAGAAAAAGGAAAAAAAGTTTGTGAGGCCCATGTTGAGTTAGGAATCCAGAACAGTTTTAATAACAATATGAAGATACTATATACAGAACAACAACAAGACATTAACAAGCTGCTACAGGATCAGAACTGCTGCAGCGCGGGGGCAGGGGGTTGGCGAAGAACTTGCATGCAAACTGTGGTCAAAGAACAGCAGCAATAAAGGCTACCAGGCCATTCAGGCGGCAGAAGCAGCGGCAGGGCACACAGCAGTGGTGACAGCAAGTGTTGCGGCAGGGCTGGGAGCAGCAGGAACGGCAGCGGTGGTGGTGGTCCATGCGCACGGATGTGATGGCAGCAGTGGTGACAGCCGCACCAGGTGGAGCAGTGGGGCAGGGCAGAGCACAGGCACGCTGCAGTAGCTGGGCCATGGGACAAAGTGACAGCAGGATGGTGCAGAGCGGCGGTCGCGAGGTGGTGGCAGCAGAGAGTGGCAGGGACAAAAGGGACGTGGGCCTGCCTGCGCGCCATTTTTAAGGAAGCCCCCCGACTCGCCTAATGAGACGCGCTGGTGTTATGGG
>NW_010407714.1:8292-9928 GCF_000710305.1 Buceros rhinoceros silvestris | reverse complement strand
CCCTGCCGGCGAGCCATTTTTAAGGAAGCCCCCAGACTCGCCTAATGAGACGAGCTGGTGTTATGGGATGAATACACCATTGGCTGTTTGATGAGTCCATCAGAAATAAATTAACCCTGTTTATCTTAAACCAGGACACCTGTCCTGCCATGTAGATGGAGCCTTTCTTCCTGCTGCACAGCATGAGTGAAAAATGGCGTCTATGGGGAAATCAAGGTTTGTGTGTTAAATTAGGACTGTTTTCATCCCCACGTGCATCACTTTGCTGTCTACACTGAATTTTGTCTGCCATTGTATTGGCCAGTAACCCTGTCTTAGATGCTCTTCCTCTGCAGTTCCTCAAGTACTCCTCACCTCTTATCCCGCCCTGAATAACTTGGTGTCATCACTGGAGACAAGAGGAGTTGTTCCTACATGAGACAGAACTTGGCCTAGTGTCATTACAACGAGAACAACATAAAAAGCTAGAATCCATCAGTGTTGAACTGGCCATAAGTGCCCAGGCTGGGATCAGCTGAAAATGCTGGGCCTCAGACTGGGGCTTACGTGACTTCTCAGCCAAAGGGGGGACTTCTCCTCTCCAGTGATCTGCTGAAGGGATTCAGCAAGCATTTTGCGATGCATCACACCCCTTGGTTTCCAGGATCAGTCTCAGCTTATCCCTTTCTGCTTATTCTCAGAAACAAGGTCAACCCGTGCTGTGCAAAGTGAAATATGCCCCTTTGAATGACTTCTGAGTGACTTAGGTTAAACATAAATGTCATTCCAGCCACCCTGCTCTTGCAGTATGACTTTCTCAATTGCTCCCAGTAGGGGATCGTAAAATGTGAGGACGGGGTGTGCTCATCAATTCTTGCATATTTACAGAGAGCTCTTCCTTCCAGCTTTTTTCATGCCTTTTAATTACTACAAGTAACATGCAAGTTAAGGTGTTGTGGTTTAACCCTGGCTGGCAAGTAAGCAGCACACCTGATGGGATGGGAGAGAGAATAGAAAGAATAAAGAAGAAAAAACTTGGGGGTTGAGATAAAGAGTTTAACAGGTAAAGCAAAAGCGGTGTGTGCAGGAAAAACAGAACAAGGAATTCATTCACTACTGGCCGTCAACAGGCAGGTGTTCTGCCATCCCCAGGAAAGCAGGGCTCCGTCCATCACATGGAATGGTTACCTGGGAAGACAAACACCACCACTCTGAAATTCCTCCCCTTCCTTCTTCTTCTCCCAGCTTTTATTGCTGAACATGACATCACATGGTCTAGAATATCCCTTTGGTCAGTTGCGATCAGCTGTCCCAGCTGTGTCCTCTCCCAACTTCTTGTGCACCCCCAGCCTGCTTGCTGGAGGGTGCTGTGAGAAGCAGCAAAGGTCTTGACTCTGTGTAAGCGCTGCTCAGCAATAACTAAAACAGCCCTGAATTATCAACACTGTTTCCAGCACAAATCCAGAACGTGGCCCCGTGCCACCTACTGTGAGGAAAATTAACTCTGCCCCAGCCAAATCCAGGACACAAAGGTGAGTAATATGTTCATATTTTAGACTGAAACTCATGTTGTGAGGATACCAAATAAGCTTGCGATGCTGCCAGGCAGAAATAAAGGTTTCTTTTTGTCTGCAGAGAGGTTTGGGGTGGGGGGGGG
>NW_010407714.1:0-8201 GCF_000710305.1 Buceros rhinoceros silvestris | reverse complement strand
GGGGTTTGGGGGGGGGGGGGGGCGGTGCGTGGAGCATTGCCTCTCATTTAGCTTTGTTAAAATGTAGGCTTTGGACCTTGATCTTGTTGGCCTCCTTTCTTTTCAAAGGGCTATAAAACAGCTGTGATATGCAAAAAATAGCTGCAAGAAATCTGACTGCCGTTTCAGCCAACCTTGGCAATGGGAGCTATTGAGTGAGACTGACTTCTACCTTCTCTGGATAGGGTTTTGTTCAGTAGTGTTCATGTGCAGCTTGTGGGGGCCACAGACGCTTGGTCATTTGGCTCCATCTTCTGGGAGAAGATAGAAGGAACTGAAGCCACTTTAGCTGACATTTTGCAAGTCCTGTCACACCTCATTTATTGGTCTTTTATTACTCTTCATTAATGCTCCCGTGCAAAGTCACAATAGATGCAAACTCAGTGGGGAACCTTGGGAACCTTTTGCTTTTCTGGAGGCTTTTTAATGGGAGCAAGAAGTCAGCACACAAAAAAAGTGCTGAAAATCAATAGCTTTTATGTTTTCCAAGGCTAAGACAGGAAAGTTAGTGAATGTTTGACTTGCGATTTTACAGTGATAGAAAAAAAGCAGAGCTCAGGTAAATGGTTTTTTGATTCCTGTACAGTTTTGCAGAATTAGCTCTGACTGTGGTTCAGGCAGCACGCTACTTGTCACTGGAGCTTTGAGAGAGAAAAGGGGATATGGCATTATTGCTATAGCAACCTTCAAGTGCGTGCTCTAGATGGTCAATACACGCTATTTCTTTGGTATAGAGTTTTTAACCATCATAGTCTTTCCATGCAGCATCCAGAATTCTAGGCCAGGTAGTCAAGCTCTAGTCATATTTACTTATTTAGGGGATTAGTTTCAATTTTCCATTCAGTCTTAGAGTTTCTCCACTGTCCCAAAATTAACAACACCTAAAAATATCCTCAACCAGAACTTTCAAGACTTTCAACTCTGAAGACTCTTGCTGTCCCGCTGCTGTTGCTTAGATAGCCTGGCAGTAGTCCCTTCCTGGAGGCAGCGTTGGGCTGCAGAACAGCTTCCCCGCACTCTGTTCTGACTTAAGCAAAAGCAGCAGCTGGACCACAGACTTTCGCTGCATCTGTTGGTCAGCTGCTTGAGCTGTGCTTGCTCCTGATGTTCAAGATGGTGCTCTGAAGGGTGCACGTGATGTCTGTCGGGTGGCAGCTGGCAGGCTGTGGCTTTCCCCATGTGGTTTTGGGCCATGGGTGACAGCCATTGGTGCAGCCTGCATGCAAGGCGGGAAATGGTATCCTAAGGGTGAACCCAAGGAACCAGAGGGGTGAGGCTTTGCTGGGGTACTGAGAGGAAGTGAATGTCCAGTGTGTGTGGCCTTCCTAAATGCATTTGGGGAAGCTCCTGGGGAAGGAGTTGTGAGCTCAGGCTTCTGCTCCAGCTTTGCAGAACAGAGCCAGGCCTTTTCAAGAATTTACCACAGACAATCTGAGCAGGATTTGTAATAGAATTGCCATGCAAGTCCTCTGAAACAATCTGGAAATGCTCAGAGTAAGGAAAAATGAGTTGAATTTCTAAAGCAACCCAGCTGTGGGGAGCAGGGCAGTGGCCACTCCCCTGGGCTTGTGCATATGCCTTCCGGTGTCTTCAATTAGTGGGAAGTCAGGCAAGGCTCATCAGCAGTAACGCGGGTACCTGTGGATCCTGCCAGTGCCCAACACTGGGGGACAAATTCACTTCTCCTCAGCAGGGAGCTATATGGAGGAATGTGGGGAATGACAACAAACTGCTTCATCCCAGGAAAAGCAGCAGCATCTAGGTAAGGGACATGATTTTGAGCTGCTTTTTGCTGTTCCTGTTTCTCTTATGCTTTAATTCCTGTGTGGAGCTTAAATAATATTTGGCTTTTGAGACTGTATGGGTGGTGACTGTTCTGGCAATGAACTCACAGAAGAGGTGTCTGCAGATACTTGACCAGTTCCAACCTGTGGCTGGAGCTGGTTTGTCCCTAGTGCAGGTACCACAGCTACTTTCACCTTGGAGTAACGATGGAAGTGAAAGACCTGGGAAAGAGCAGTGCTTTGTGCCCCCAGTACCAAACTGTGCTGGTTATTGGCATGTCAACGGGAGTACACATCAAAGCAAACTTAGAGAAAAGAAATTAAATGTTAAGTCAGACCTCTGTTCTGATCAAAATTCAGTGTATTAATGTGATGCTTTATACTTTGCTTCTCTTCTATGTAACTCATGAGAGGTGACTAAATAGCTAACGCGCTTTTGGATAAACTGGCTTGACATAGGTTGCATGAAATCATGGTCCTGAGATAAAAGGGATGCAACTCTTCTTTTTTTTCTTCTGTAGAAGACAAAATTTGTTTTAAATTCATGGGTTTGACTTGAAAGTGACTTCTTAATGTCTAAGACGAAGCTTGTTAATGAATTAGCATGCACTTTGGTCATTAAACCCTGCAATTTCATAGCCCCAGCAGGTACTGGGTAACCTTTAATTTAGAAGAAGTGACTTATCATTTGGAGGAAAATGAGCTGCCCATACATCTGCCTCAAACAAGCACGGGCATGTAGGTGAAGTCTCCTTAGCTCAGTTCCGTATTTTGGACTTTTAGGACCTGTCCTGCTGGTTTGATTCTTTCTCCCAGTGCCACGAAGGAAGACTCCTTTCCTACAGCCTTTGGGAAGGTAGAAACCTGCTGCTCTCCAAAAGAGGGCTTTTGGCTTGTGGCAAGCCTATTCTGGTAGGCTTGGAGGAAGCTTTGCAGGTGAGGTCCCTAGAGAGCTAGAGCTGGAGGACAGGTTGCTTAGAACAAGATACATTGAGCTGCTAGGGATGTTGGGCCTGTCTGGAATTAAATCTTCAGCTACAAGTGAAAATTTGGAGGGGAAACGTGTGTTTACAGACTTCGCACCCATTCTGTGTTAACCAGCAGTTGATACAGCACTGTGCAGTTTGGAATTTGTAGGTATAGTTTCAGGCTTTCAGCAACCACCTGAGTCCCTTGGTGGGGTTTGCCTTCTCCTACCCTTTTCTCTGAAAGATGATGTGACACTTTGGACGCTGAAAGCTTTGGTTGTCTCCATCGGGCTGTTTAAAAAAATAAAACTGCATTTTTTTTCCTGAGCCTAGAATTATAAAATTGATAAGGATAAAGAGTGCAAGATCTCCACTCCCCACACCTCCCTACCTTTTGTCTTCATGACTGCTCGTGCCACAGGAAGCCACGGTGATTTGTGATTGTAAATAACAGCATTATCCAGAAAGATATGGGCAGCTGGGAACGTAGCTGCTACGTTCAGCTTTGGGTTTCCCCACTCTTCTCAAAATTAATCTCATTTAAACATTTCTTTGAAGATTTCTTTCTGCAATTTATCCTGTCCTGCTGGTCTTAATGCTAGTACCTTATACATGTTCTTGAAGAGCTGGCTTTACCACGGGGTCGTGAATGCTGAACTGTGCAGAGCCATTGCCCTGTAGGCGGCCGCAGTTACAGGGAGGCAGGAGGCTTGGCAGGGCTGAGGAGAGCATGCATGGGTCCTGCCTGGAAGCACCTGAGGGAACTGGTGCCTAATGGTGAGGGGCAAATTTGCTTTTCCCAGGCAGGGGGATGTATGGAGGGGTGTGCTGGGGGATGTAGGGAGTCTGGCTCTGCCCCAGAGGAACAGCAACCCCTAGATAAGAGAAAGACATGCTTGAAATCACTTTTGCTGTTCTCTTTCCTGCTCTCTTCTAATTCCTGTGCAAAGCCTAAATAACACTTGGCTTTTGAGAACATATGAGCAGCAAATCACTGTTAGTGTTGAGTTCCCAGGGGAGAGGCTTTCTCAGCTGGCTCCAAAGTGTGAGTGACACAGGTTTGTCATGGGGCACTGGCTGCAGGTACAGTAACTGTCCACTTTTCCAATGCATCCTTTGACTAAGTCTGAACAAATTTCAGCTGGTATTCTGAAATTAAAGATGAAGATTTAAAGGACTCCTCCCAAGAAAAGGCCCAGAGAACAACCCACGCACACACTTCTTGCTTTAGATAACCAGCAGAAAGGCACTCAAGAGTTTTGTTCTTATAAATAACGGTATAAAGCAGAAAGGTGTAGGCAGCCTTAAATATAGCTGTTACTTCCTGCACTAGTTATTTTATACGCACAGGCATAAACATGTAAATGCTGAAAGGAAATGGAGCGGTGCTGCCGTAGATATGCAGCAGTTGAGCAAAGAATCTGAAAACTCTGGCACGCGACGTGCTTATCCTGCAGCCCCATTTCTGAAAGGGCCGGGATATGCACTTCAATTACTGCAGGGTCTTAGTGGTCTTTGGCCCGTGTGGACTGTGCCTGGCTGTACCTGTGCCATAAGACATGTATTTTGCCCTGAGGTGGCTTTACGTCACCAGCTCTCTGCATTGGTGACTTACTAAAGCCATTTATGATTCCCTCATCCATGTGTGTGCTGAAGGGTTTTCCTTCAAAGAAGCCAAGGCATGCAGGGACATGCCTCACTTGGATTAAAGAAAGGTATGCCCTGAAGACATGGGCCATATGTGCCCTGCATGTAGACAGAGCCAGCTGACGTATGTCACTTAGTTTCATTATATCTGTTTTGAGCTGTTGTGTTGTCTTTTAATAGTGAAAGATGGATCAGAAGAGAGTTGGAATAGATGGGCCTTGACTTTTGTTTTTATGTACTCCAAGCCCCTTGACAACAGGAAAAAAAAGAGAAGATGAATTGGCAGTGGCAGTCAAATACCTAGCCCTGGCATGAATTAAAGTGGATGAGACAGGAGCTGAGTTCTCTGTGATTGTTCCCATTGCACTGTGTGGACACATCAAATCAGACAAAGCTCACCAGCACTGAGCACTTGACATACTTGTTTTGCTGCAGTAATAGCTGTTATGTGCACTTGTGTGCAGCATTTCAAATTCCCAATTCAAACCCGTTATCAACATTGCAGTCTGTGATGAGGTAATAAAATATTTTGTTTTGCTGCAGATAGTTAAAAATAAAGGTAAGGGGTTGGGAAAATGGGTAGAGTTTCTGATGAGATGTAATGAGAATTTACCTGCCCTTCCAAATGTCATTTGGAAAGGTGCAGAATGTCACAGGTTAGTATCGTGGCAAAATAAGCACAAGTTATTTTACTGCTGCTTTAACATTTGATTTGCAAAGTGTTTGCCAGTTAATAACAAATCATAGATGTTACAATTAGGACTAAGTTATTAATAATTATGGAACTCTAAAAGACTACTGAAGGGAGTGAATGGAAATAAATTCTCAACTGAACGTAACACTGTTTATTAGCTGATTAATATTAATGAATTATCAATTAACTAGCTGTTACTTCATATAAATTATTTATAACTGGAGCTGAAATATGAATTTATGAGTAAGAACATCTTTGTGGCCAGTCTAGAAAGACCTGAACAAGCAGCTCCCGTTGGCTTCAGTTGGTCTGCCAGCTGAGGCTTCTTGAGAAGGTCCATACGCGTTCTGCGGTTCTTGTTAATGCAAGCTGCAGGACTCCGCTGGCTTCGGCGAGTAACAAAGTTTCCTCAAGAGCACAGAAATGACATAATCAGATTAAACAACAGATCTGGCAGTGAAATGCGCCTGGGGAAGCCGCAAGTGAAGGGGAAGCGGTGGTACTTCCCTAGGTGATGGTTTCTAGCAGCCTGGAACTAAGAGACTGCTTGAAGCCAAGGTGAAATTCTCATCTAATGGATTTTAATGCTTTGGCCTTCTATAAAAAATGTTGAATTGCTCTTTGAGCCTGTGTAAAATTTTGGTCTTACTTAATCCTGTAATAACGACCTTTACATTTTGTGACTCTATGATGCATGGGAAATTGTCACCTTTTCTTTGTTTTAAATCTGCTACATGACTATGTGGATTGATGATTTTTAGGCCTTGTCTTGTAACAAAAAAGTCAATATTCACTTCATATTAATTTTTAATACCATTTTTTATTTAAAACCTGTATTATATCATCGCCCTCACTTCATCGTATTATAGGCTGAAAATCTGTAGGTAATCCAGTTGCTCCTTGTATTGAAGACATATCGTACCTTTGGTAACTCTTCTCCCGTCCAGTTCTACAGTGTATTTTTGGAGATGCGGAGAGAGGTCAAACCCGCCAACAGTATGCAAAAGTCAGGGTCGCTTTGGATTTATACAGACATTTTCCGTTCTGTTGTCCGCCTTTTCTCACCTCATAATTTCTAGCATTTTGTCTGCCTCTCTGACTGCCACTGATTAGGGATTGAGTGTTCTAATAAAACCCTTTCTTTTGCTTCTGAAATTATTTTGTGACTATGAGCGTGACACTTATGAGGAGTGCCTGTGGGAGCTGGGGTTGTTCGTTTTGGAGAAAAGGGGGGTGAGGGGAGACCTTATCATGCTTCAAACAGCTGAAAGGATGTTGTAGGAAGGTGGGGGTCAACCTCTTCCCCACAGTAAGAGTAACAAGTGATAGAACAAGAAGAAATGGGCTCAGATTGTGCCAGGGCAGGTTTAGGTTGGATGTTAGGAAAAACTTCTTTACCGGAAGGGTTGTCAAGCGTTTGAACAGGCTGCCCAGGGAAGTGTTAAGAGTTACCATCCCCAGAGGTATTTAAAAGACAAGTAGATGTGGTGCTGAGGGATATAGTTTAGTGGTGACTTGGCATTTCTGGGTTAATGGTTGGACTTGATGATGGGCCTTTTTCGAGCCAAAATAATTCTATTATTTCATTCATTAATGATATATTACTAATTCATGATGTTATGAAGTTAGGATTGCCTTTTGTTAGGTGCATCAATTTACATTTCTTCAACTTCAACTTTTTCTGCCATTTTCATTGGCCATTTACTCAGTATCATGAAATCTTTCTGCAACTCTCAGCTTTTGGATTTTTTTATCATGAACAGTTCAGACCTTTTCACCTTTGTGTTTTCATCTGTTTCTCAGTCAGTTTAGAAAATGTTCAACAGCCTATTGCCATGTGCTACCCCCTTACCTCCTGTTCTAGGACAAATCAGCACTTGCTGACGTGAAATAGCACACTCATTTTTGTGTACGGCCAGACTCTGAAGCCGTATGGTAAGGTAAGAGGGATCCTACCCGGTACCTGTGTTGGTTTGTTCTGCCGTAGATCAGGGCTAGTTAGCCTTTACAAAAGTATGACTGAATGGCTCCAGACCTCCCAGCTAGGAGGGTCAAGAAAGTGCGGATAGATTATTAATGGACCAAACATGTCAGCAAGTGCTCTGGTACGGATTGCTGTACAGCTGGGAATTTTTCCAAATATTTACCTGGAAGTATGTGGTGAAATCTGGACTTGCATGTGGCCTCCTCGGCTGCCAGGGGGGCAGCTGTAGCTCCAACTTGGGGTCTCTTCTACCTCAGCTCCAGTTCTTAGCTGGGAAAAAACAATGGTGAGAGCCCATCCTTACAGGGTCTCCTACCTCCTGATTAAATGAGTGCTACCTAGAAATACCCTGTGCGTAGAGTTCACCTTTCTGGGAATTTGTTGCTGTGGTCAGTATAATGTGTAAGTACAGTGTAAGCTGGGGGCGGGGAGGGGCATTTGGAAAGGCACAAAGGCTTATGGAATAGGCACTGAGAGATTTCTCCAGGGAGTAGTTTGAGTTGCCAACATTTCCCTCTGAGAACGGATGCCGGTTGGTTGTTTCTGGGGCTCTGCTCTGCTCCACCGAATGTGGGCTAGATCCTTCTATCAGCTAGATGTTCATGGGTTAAGCAGCTGTTTAAAAAATGATGATGAAAACCCCCCACTTTTGGACCCGTGAGATAGGCTTTTCCCCTTCCAAAAGCCACGTAGGGTGCATGATGGCACAGTTCTGTCACCGGTTTGTCTGAGGCAGGGCCAAACTACAGGGCAAATTCTCTCTCCAATTAGACCCTCTTCCATTTCAGAAGAAAAGGATTAAGGAAGGAGAGACATAAGGGGAAAAGAAGTGGGCAAGGCCTCAGTTAAGCTTTGGAAACTAAAACAGTTTTAATACAATAGAACGATTTTATACAAACAAGAGACTGACAAATGCATGGAAGGATCCGGGATCTGATGTGGCAGGGGTTAGACTGTGAAAACAAACTACCAGCTAATGGCGGCGGCACGTAGCCGCAGGCAGGGACCGGGGTCCGCCGGGGCCAGGGAGCAGCAGCAACGGCCCACACAGCAGGGACCGGGGCGGCATCGGCAGCCATCCAGCA